>NC_025867.1:554060-578315 GCF_000755165.1 Leishmania panamensis | reverse complement strand
ACGACACACACACACACACACACACACACACACACACACACACACACACACACACGCCTGCTACTTTTATAGCAGTGCGAGGTGGACTAACCCGATACCCGGTGGGTGCACGGGCATCGAGCGCATCGCGACCTGTGTGTAAGCGCATAACTGTGGCCGCTGCAGCTCCCCATTCACGCTTCTCCCTCTCTCTCTCTCTCTCTGCATACCGATAATGCCCACACCACGCACACATACAGAGAGAGAGAGAACACTTTTCTGCTCATCAATCACGCTGTTCAGCACCTCCCCGCCTCTACACCTCTCCCCCACACGCTTCACATCAACTCTTCTTAGTTCCCTCTGCGCGCATGCGGAATTGTCAGCGTACACCGCGGTGTGCTCGTGTTTCTGTCTGAGCGTGCTTTCACAACTGAACCATCAAGGTCACCGCCGTACGCACCTGCAGACGCGCGCGCACGGCTTCGTTTTTCTTTTTTCTGGCTTCGCAGTTTTGGTGCTGGTGTTTGCGCACACCGGCCTTTTTGTTTAGGGTGCGCCACCTCTCTCTCTCTGGGTGTGTCTGTTTTCCTTCATTTCTGCATCATCCACCACTTAGCGTAGTACACTCTCTCCCTCCCTCTTCCTCTACCCTTCCTCGCCTCGCTGCTGCCCGCCAATATCTTTCAATCCGCTCCATGCTCCGCATCTCACGGGTAGCGCGCTGCAACGCACTCGCTGCCGCCATCGCCGGCCGTGCCTCGCTAAGTGACGCGTTCCGCCAAGTGCAGAATGTGTGGAACGTTGACTTCAAGGATGGCCCGGTGACCACAAGCACCTTAACATTCAATGAGGAGCCTGACCCGGCTGCGCCAATCTTTCATGTGCTCGACTTGCAAGGCCGTGTCGTTTTGGACGACGTGATGGGCTGCGGGGTCGCTGCGACATCGTTTTCAGACGTCAACGAGGCTAACAAAATTGAGCTGCAGAACGCCGAACATGGCGAGATATTTCGATATCGCCTAAAGGACGAAGCCAGTGTCATCACTCGCCAAGTAGCAGAGCGCATGATGTTGGCGATGCTGACGCACAACACGATGGATAAAATCATGCTTGAAGCGCAGCGACAGGGCCGCATCTCCTTTTACATGACGATGTTCGGCGAGGAGGCAGCCGTTATCGGTGCGGCTGCTGGACTGGCCAGCAACGACGAACTCTTTGCGCAGTACCGAGAGGCGGGTATCCTGACGTACCGCGGCTACACAATTCCCGAGTTCATCGCACAGTGCATGGGCAACTGCGAATGCGACTTGAAGGGCCGCCAGATGCCCATCCACTACGGCAGTACGCGTCTGCATGCGCAGATGATCAGCTCCCCGCTCGCCACGCAGATCCCACACGGTGCCGGCGCAGGCTACGCGTTTCGGCTCGATAACCTCGCGCTCGCGACGAGCCTGCCGTCTGGAACGCTGTTGTCCACAGTTCCGGAGGCGCGCATCTGTGCCACCTTCTTCGGCGAGGGCGCCGCGAGCGAGGGCGACTTCCACGCTGGACTGAACTTTGCTAGCACCGTTGGCTCGCACACCCTTTTCTTTGCACGCAACAATGGCTATGCCATCTCCACGCCAACCCACAGCCAGTACAAGGGGGATGGCATTTTGAGCCGTGCGATGGGCTACGGTATCCCGGCCGCCCGCGTCGACGGCCTCGACGCGCTGGCAGTGTACCACACAGTGCGCAAGGCACGTGAGATGATCCTGAACAGTCACCGACCTGTCCTGGTGGAAGCACTGACGTACCGCCTCTCGCACCACTCGTCCTCGGACGACAGTAATGCGTACCGCTCGCGGGACGAGATTGTGCACTTTGCGGAGACCTTTAACCCCATCCAGCGCTTTGAGCAGTTCATGACCCAGCTCGGCTGGTGGACACCCGAGCAGTCAAAGGAGATTGTCGAGAAGACGCGCAAGGAGGTACTCAGCGAGCTACGTCGGCAAGAGAAGCTGCCCGCATGGCCGGTCTCCACCCTGTGCGATGACGTCTTTGAATACCCAACACCAGAGCTGGAGCGGCAGAAGGCGCAGCTGGTGGAGCACTACGAGGCGCATCGGTCTACCTACGATCAGGAAACGCTCTAGCGCCGCAACGAGGGCCGCCGTGGCGTGTGAAAGGCCACGTACTGGGTTAGGGGAAGTAGACTACCACCCTGCGAGGTAGTGTAAGTGGGCATGGGGGAAATAGACACACACACGCACAACAAAGTACATTCTTCGGTGGTGCAGTGCCGCCATCGCATTCCCCTCTCTTCCTCCCTCCTTGACGGCTGATTTGTGTAAGGGCAGCGCGACGAGTAGTAGTGAAAAGTACGAGCGCAGGCGGCACACAAGTGGCTGCACGCATAGCCCTCACAAAGGCCATACAAGAGGGGGATCAGAGAAAGTTGCCTCTCTGACACCCCCCTCCCCCCTCCTCCTCCTCCTCTCCCCGGCAAACCATCACGCCACAATGCGCCTCTTCTGTCTTTTTCTGTATCGCCATTCTTCTCCTCTGTAGACCTGTTCCTCTCTTACACGTCTGTGTGACTGATACGTTGATGACGGAGGGGGGAGACGCCTCCGTGCCTGGCATCCCAGTGGTTCAGCGCCTACGCCATCGGTGAGCCAGGCAGCCCGCCTCTCCCTGCCAGCGCTGAGCCGCTTCTGGCGGGGACCGAGGCACCTTCCTACGACGCCGGGAGGTGCGAGGGTGGCGTCGCTGCTGGTACAGGCAGCCCCGGTCCGGCATGGCGCTGCGTCGGTGCGACCCGCGACAGTGAGCGCGTCGGTGCCGGCCATATGACGGGCCGAGTGGCAGCGTGGCCCAAGCGTATTCCACTGGGCCCCTCGCTGCCTACTGGTGTGGGGCGCCGGAGCCACCTCGAGACGGGTGCACCAGGTGGCGACCGGCATCGCGGGAGCGGGCGTGAGGCGGCGCACTGCTGTACTGCGTGTGTCTAGCGCTGCTGCCCGTCAGGAGATGGGGGACCCGTGACTGGCCCAGGGGGAGTGGAGGCGGTGGGTGGGGCGGGTAGAGCGGAGTTTGACACCCCTGTTGTATGGCAGTGAGTGGGCATGTGGAGAGGAGAGGATTATGCCGGATACGGCGTTGCTTGAATTCTCTCGCATTCTGTTGAGTTCTTACTACCCTCACTGTGTGTGTGTGTGTCTCTGTTCAGCGCGGGCTTGCTCCCCTCTCCAAGCTGACACGGCGAGGGACTGTACTCCTTCAGCTTGCTCACTGATCTCTTTTCTCTGTTGCTTCCCCCCCCCCTCTCTCTCTTGCACACGGGCTCTATCTACGGGAAGAGAGCGGTGACGGTGATTTCACGCCCGTATCGCCGCCTTCGTCTCGAGTCTCCTGAGCCTCTCGCCCCTCCCCCTCCGCTTCTTCCCTTTATCCCTCTTTTCTTTGCCACTCTCGTTCTGTGTAAAGTCTCGTAGTCCCCAGGGCAGTGCTACACTGCACGTTGCCGCTCATTGGCGGCGTCATAGCTTGAGCCGCCGTCGTTGAAGAGACATCGTGTGGGCCCGCATAAACCCCGCCGCGTATCCTCCGTGTCATCTGCGCCGTTGTGAAAAGACCTGTGAAGTTCTTCCGCGCTTTGTTTGTTTGCTTTGGGAGTGAGGGGAGGGGTCTGGAAAGCTGGCCCCTACTAGAGCAATCTGGCATCCGCCCCCACTGCTTCAATATAGGCCCCTGGACTTGCTCCTCCAGAAGGGGTAGTCCATCATCAGCCAGGTACCGAGACAGGAGGAGTGTATGTGGACTGCGCTAGTGCATTTAGCTCGCTTGATTGTGGAGAATTCATCACGGCACCCGAGAAGTTCAGTGTCGATCCGCACCCTACTCGCTGGGTTATGGGTTTCTTAGACGATCGTCGCGCCTGTGCTTGCTTCCGCCTGAAGAAATCCCTGATGGTCAGGCTTACATGCAGGGCCTCGCATGGATGTTTCTACGCCCCCGCCTCTTCGTCACTGCAGTAGCCTCGCTGAGGGTGGAGCCCAACACGCTACCCGAACGGTGCCACGCCTTCTTTGCAGATAGCGACGCGGCTCCTCCCACTCCCCCTCCCCCCACCCCCACCCCCGCGGAGGAGGAGGTCGTGCAAACCCCACTACGATCCCCTCTCTAGAGGGTGCGGTACGGACAGACATGAAATCCGAAACGACCATGATGTTTCCCTATATTACGGCACCTGTGAGCGCAGCGGTCAGAGGCTTCGACCTCCCCTTGCTTGTAGGTACCGCGCTGAGAGTAAAGCAACGGCGCTGGCCTGTGAGCTACTGTGAGGACAACTTGACGGCTCAGGGCATTAAGAAAGAAGTGTGGCGGTTTCCCACAAACTCGCTGTTCCTCACCATGGCGCTTAGCCCAAACCCTCAAGCGGCGGGGGATGACGCAGTGCGACTTGTCTGAGCACTGGTCGCGGCGCTGCCAGTCTGTGTCATGCGTGTCGCTCATTTCGGTTTGCGTCTGATCATTGTGGACTGGGACATGTGGGTGGTGTGGACAGGCATGTGAAGTGGGCGAGGACAGAGGAGCTGACGTCAGCGGCATGGATGGGGAACCTGGTCACCGGTCTCCTACGCCAGGTCGACATCCCCCCGGAACGGCGACTCGTGTGATACGACCTGCTAGAGACAGAGTTGGGCGGCCGCCGCTGCACCCCAAAGCGCAAGGATGTCGTGCTTACGAGACTACAGGAGATCACCCTCGCCCAGCGCCGCACGGCGGCCTGTCGGTACCTCGCTTTTCTGCAACAGCGTGCAGCTTGCCGTGGCCGGATGGAGTGCAGTCTCCTTCTCCGCTAGCGCCGTGGTACCCCGATGCGCGCCAGAGCCTCTGCCCCCACCCGTTTTGCCTATGAGGGCGTCCGACCCGGCCTTGTGCTCGGTATGCCGCGCGAGATTCACGCATCGTTTGACGCTCGAAGCACACCTTGTTTCACGCTGTGATCCTGCACGGAATGGTGTGATTACATCCACCTCACTTGCGCCGCATGGGCTTCCTCCGTCGGATGTCCATCGCTGCCTCTTGTCCCCCTTCAGCACGACAGGCCGTGGGCTCTTGGTGCGCAAGCACGTCTATCCACCGCCCCCTCCGCCTGGCACACCCACTTCTGCCCCATGGCGTGCGGAGCCGGGAGAAGCTGAAATGCACCTGCCTCCCCAGACCCATGACAGCGTCACGCCTGTCGCGGCACACGCGAGCGAGTCATCAGACACGCCTTCAGGGATATCGACGGAAGTGGAAGAATGAAGGCCGCGAGTGCTGTGCGCCCGCGCTGTTTACCCCAGCTGACCCAGTGCGCCGCATCCAAGCAAGGCATGCAGAGGTCTGCAGAGCACGACTGATCGACAAGAAGGGCGCGAGGCGGTGTATACCGATGAGCCCCAAGGTGCATGCGTGCCAAGCATGCAGCATCTCCTGCATGGGACCGAGTAGGCTGATGGGGGTACACCTGCCGGGGGCATGAGGAGAGCGCCCCGAAACACACTACTGAATCCTCCAGGCTCGAGTATGGAGAGCCTCCACATCATATATTATGGGATGCCGCGTCTTGAAGCCACCGAGGGAGAAGTATGGCACGCCGGCGGGGTGCAGGGTCTCAGAGGGCCCTGACCTGGGGCTGGCCCACCTCTTCCCTGGGTTCATCTAGCATGCGCCCACACCACTCCCTGTTACCCGCACGGCAGACGTCATTGCCTCTATCCTCGAGCAGGACCCTGACCGCGGCCCGCTTGGGTCGAGGTATGCGGCCCACCCGAGTGCGCCTGCTGCCGATCGCGCAGCACGTACCCGAAGAGCCCGTGAGGCGCATGGCCCGATGCGGTGGCAGGATGGCTCGTCCTAGACGGCGAGTATTTAGTCGCGGTGCAACAGAGGGGTGTGGGTGAGCTGTGGTCGTGCATGAGTCTGCTTGTTGACTTGCTCGTGGCAGAACAGGCACAGAGGAGGCCGAAAAGAGCGACTGTGGTGAAAGAGCTCTGGTCAGATGTCCACTAAGCCCTCGCTCCTTTCTTCTTTCGGTTGCTCGCTCGCACTGTCACCGACGCACACGTTGGCGAACTCTCACACACCTCTCCATCTTTGATTCAACACGCACCGGAACAGCAACCACACCATCAAGCCAATAGTTACGGATGATCCGCTTTCGCGGGAACCACTACAAGCAGCTGCTGACACAGCTACCGCGCAATCTGTTGGTCTTTGATGGGCATTGCCTGCTTTGTCAAGCCCGCGTGCGTTACGTACTGGAGCGCAACTTTAGCTTCTTTAGTCTCCTCAGCTATGTGATGTGTAGAGTAGAGGACGACCTAGCAGAGGGTCTGGACCGCCACCAGATCTATTTCGCCTCCCTCGACTCAAAGGAAGGAGCCAATGTGCGCCGCTTATTCTTTCAGCGTACGCCTTCCTCCTCCGCAGCGTGCGCGTCTTCCTCGACGGCACCGCCGCAGCCGGTGCTCCCTGTGCCCGAGGACCTTGTACTTGTGTTCATCGAGAAGGTGCCCTCTCAGACAGCCAAGTTTCTCGCCTGTGTCCGGCCAGGCGGGGTTGCCGCGGATGACCGCACGCTCTTTCAAAACACAACGACAGCGGCTACCTATGGTCGCGGTGTTGCTGCCTCTGCGTCGACGACGTCGTCGTCCTCCACCGCCAGTGCGCGGCTCGTTGACGCTGCTGAGACGGACCTCTTCGTCTCCACTAACTACACAGCTATGTGTCGGGTCGGCATGCACCTTGACCGGTTTCTCATTCGCCTCCTCTTCCGCTTCCTGTACTGCGCCGTGCCAACCTCGATGGGCGACTGCTGGTTTGAGCGATACGTGTGTTGCCGTCGGAAGAACATTTGGGGCACCTCAGAGCAGGATGCGGTGAAGGTTAGCGGCATTATTGAGGGAATGGTGGCGCGTCGGTGGGTGTGGCGAGGGGTCAGCAGCAACCCGCCGCGGCGATAAGTGGAACCGAGGCCAAAGAAGCGATGTGGTGTATTTGCCAGTGAGCCTCAGCGGTACTGCACGGATAACGTAGCGCTGTGCCGCTACGGCCCGCCTTTATGCTCCGCCTTACCCCATCGTATCCCCTCCCCCCCCCCCCCCCGCTCCTCCCTTCCTCTCACCCCCTTCGTCGCTGCTAGAGTGCACGATCTCCATCACCACCACACAGGGTCTCGGCAAGTCCGTTGTCGTCATCATGAGTGTCAGGCCTTCAGTGCTTCATAAACCACCGGTACAGAGAGAAGGCGAACGGGAGAACCAAGAAATATGCGCCCCCCCCCACCCCACCCTCCGTGGGCGGGAGGGCCTCACTCGACATTGTGTAGGGCACGCTTGGCCGGCCGAACAAGGAAGATGCCCCTGGTAAGGGAGGACTAGAGAGGCGCGGGAGAAGCGGCTGCGGTGTTACTGTCATTCCTCTTCTTCCCTCGTCCCTTTATCCCCTCCACTGCCCAGTGACGTGTGGCTCTGGAGTGTTCAAACACCTGCACAGACATGTAACCAAGCAGTTACCCCTCCGCCTTTTCCCCGTGTTTCTCCTCACTTCTCCCAGGTGCTTCTTCTGACTGGTAGTTCACTACGCAACCACACACACACACACAAGCCTACACGTACCTGCCAGTGGCGCACGACAAGACGAGAGCTGCGGCTGCTGGTGGTCGTGGTGGGGGTTGCAGTGCCGCATCTCCTTCGCAGTGCCTCCTCCTCACTCCTCTCGCTCCGTTAGCGGAAATGAACGGCGTGGCGCACCGCACTCGTGCCGTCACGCTTCCATCGTGCCTACGCCGTCGGCGTACAGCCGCATCGTCGCCGTCGTTGTGCTTGTCGCAGGAGCACGCGGCGTGCGCCTCTGCCCCAGCGCGCTACCTCTTTACCTCCTCGCTTCTTAGCAAGCTCGGAGACTCGGTCGCCTCCAAGGTGTCACAGCTCGCGGAGAGCGTCTGGCTAGCAGATGAGAAACTCGTGACGGAGCCACGCCGCAAGTTCGAGCCGAAGCGCGTCGCCAACACAAGTCTGGCAGAGCGCCTCGCTGCGCAACGAAATGTGCGGCGGTGTCTCGTCCCAACAAGTATCAAGGTGGACAAGTCGCGGCAGTACGTTGAGTTCACGTGGCCTGAAGAGGCAGTCGAGGCGATGCGCAGCGTCTCTCTCAAGACGCACACGCCCGATGTGGCAGAGTCGCCTAAGACCTCGACTGGCAAATCTTCTTCCCCGGCAGCTTCGTCACAAGTGGCCGGAAGCGCCACTGCTTCTGTTGATCATGCATCAGCTAGAGATCAGAGCAGTGCGCCTTGCCCATCTCCCCGCCTCCTTTGCGTCCCTCCTGGCATGCCTCTTCGGACGCGCGCACTGGCCGAGTACCTGCGCGCCTACACTCCCAGCACCGACGGCGCACTCGGTGACAAGGACATCGTCATCTACGGTCGTCGCGGCATCGCAATTGTCAAGGTCATTCCTGTCGGCAACTACGCCCTGCGCTTTGTCTTCTCTGATGGTCACAGTGGCGGCATCTACAGCTACGAGTACCTTTACTACCTCACGGGCCCCACCACCAAGTACGGCTTGATGCGGGGTTACATCACGGAGCTGCGGCAGCGTCGCAAGTCGCGCGATCCGCCAAAACGTTCCCCGTCCATCAAGTACGCCAACCTGCTTGCGCAAAATGCCGCGACAGCCGCAAAGCACTAGTCCACCGCGCACACGCAGGTCGGCTACACGACCGCATCACCCTTTCGTTTCCGCATAGATGAGTGTATGTGGATGTCTGCCATACCGTCTGTGGGTGATGCCAGCATCGCCGTGTGCCCTTTTCTGTCTAGTTGCGTTCCAGATGACAGGGTGGACGCTGGTCCCCTCCGTGCCTGGCATCCCAGTGGTTCAGCACCTACGCCATCGGTGAGCCAGGCAGCCCGCCTCTCCCTGCCAGCGCTGAGCCGCTTCTGGCGGGGACCGAGGCACCTTCCTACGACGCCGGGAGGTGCGAGGGTGGCGTCGCTGCTGGTACAGGCAGCCCCGGTCCGGCATGGCGCTGCGTCGGTGCGACCCGCGACAGTGAGCGCGTCGGTGCCGGCCATATGACGGGCCGAGTGGCAGCGTGGCCCAAGCGTATTCCACTGGGCCCCTCGCTGCCTACTGGTGTGGGGCGCCGGAGCCACCTCGAGACGGGTGCACCAGGTGGCGACCGGCATCGCGGGAGCGGGCGTGAGGCGGCGCACTGCTGTACTGCGTGTGTCTAGCGCTGCTGCCCGTCAGGAGATGGGGGACCCGTGACTGGCGGAGGCAGAGTGGCGCTTCACTGATGTTCTGCGGCAGAAAGATGGACAAGTCGCAAAAATGACGTACAATTCTACGCACCCCGGACAAGGGGGTCACATGACACTGCTGTGGCACACTCCCTTCCCCCCCCCCCCCCCCCCCCCCCGACAGCTTTGGGGTGCTTCGCTTGCATGGCCGTGCCTGACCACCTCTGCTCCTTTCTCTCTCTCTTTCGATTCCGCCACACGCAAACCGCCCCAGGTTTCGTAGTACATCCGAAGCCCACTGCCCCAGCGCCTGCGCAACTGGCGTGCGAAGACGGCGATGGACGATTGGGAGCTCGTCCGCTACGCGCTTGAGAGGCGCCAATACCTTGTCGCCATGTGGATCACGCTGCACAAACCGCGCTTCATTGCCACCTTCGTCGCCTCGGCGAGGGTCATGGGCTGGCCCGTAATCGCGCTTGGCGTGGCCCTCGTCACCTTCACAGTCGTGATAATCGCGCGCAACGTAGTCCCGGTGCTCGCCACACCGGGCACTGTTTCTTACGGGCTCCTGCAGGCCCTTGTTGTGCTGGTCTCCTTCAACATCTACGTGAACTACTTCTGCGCGACAACCTTCTCGTGGCAAATTGGCAAAGCCCCGGCAGAGTACGCGTATCGGGACCCGCACGCTACCAACCCGGCCGATGCTCCTCACGTCGACTCCAATTCCTCGGAGGACAGTCATGAGGACAGCGAGCATGCAAATGATGGTGGCCAACGGATCTCTCGTAATGCGCAAGAGATGAGCTCTGTTGCACCCCGTCTTCAGTTAGCACAGCACGCGTTTTCCTCTCCGCACAAAGGCGCGGAGGCGCCTGGAGGCACCTTTGACGTTACTCTCAACGCCTCCTCATCGCCTCGAGTGCCTTTGCCGGCTGTTACAGGTGGGGCTGTATCGTCGCGACCACCGCTCCCGGTGACCAACTTCGCCGGGATCCGTGTTGTGCACGTCTATAGAGGTTATGATAGCGCGGACAGAGACGCTGCCGTCACAGTGCCGCTAAGCCAGCCAAACGCCGCTGTAGTCCATCGGAGAGGTGGCATGGGATCGCTGCTCGCTTGTCCCATCAGCCTTACCCGGCGTGCAAGGACTGTTTGTCCTGGGCGAGAGTGCCACTTGGGCTGCATGCCGTATCATTCAAGGCCAGAGGCATCTCTGGCCACTCTTCTCGAGCTCGAGACGCTTGCGGGAGTCGCTGAGCACTACCCGCCGCGGCTGCGAGCTGCTCGCGTGCTGGACGCGCCGCGGCGCTACTGTCACCACTGCCGCCGCCTGAAGGCGCCACGCGAGCACCACTGCGTCATATGCGACGAATGTATCGCAAAAATGGACCACCATTGCCCGTGGATCAACAACTGCGTCGGCGCGGAGAACCAGCGCTACTTTCTGCTGCTTGTCTGGTGGCTCTGGGCAGGGACGCTGCTGGCCTCCACCTTCATGGGGTACGGTTACATACATGAGCGCAGCAACGCCCGCAAGCTGAGGCATCTGCGCAGGCAGTGGAGGACATCACCGTACAAGGCCGCCGTGGAGGCGGAACTGCGTGCGCTGCGCATGCCCTACGGCCCTGCTGGTGTGCTTCTCACATCGTCCTTGGCGATCCTTACCTTGGGCCTGACGGTTATAATTTTTCTCTGCATGTCGCTCTTCCTGTACGTCAACCAGCGCCTGGTGCTGGAGAACACAACGGCGATTGAGTGCATCTACGTGGATGAGAAGCGCAAACGCGTCTACCAGTCCACAGACTTTACGTACCGCAACCCGTACGACTTGGGGAAATGGCTGAACTTTGTCGACCTCTTCTCCCCCGCGCGTGACCCCTTTGTGAAGATGGAGCTGGAGGCGGAGGCGGAGACAGCTCGGAAGGCCACTGTCAATCGCCCTGGCGGTTGGGCAAGCGACCGTGGGCCGAGATGGAGGAGCACCGCAAGACAATTGGTGCAGCGCCTGGCCGTCGTCGTGTGGCTCACCGGCTTTCCGACCTTCCGGCCAATCTACGGAGATGGGGTGCACTACCCCATCTTTGACTCGCTTGCCTCTGGCGAGCCGCACCCGCTACTGGCGGTGTAGCTTAAGCAGCGCCCTAGTAGTGTGAATGCAAGGCGAAGATTGAGAGGAGGGAGAGATTCGCGCAGTGACGTCCGTCTACTCGGTCTCCATTCCCTCTCCGTCTTTCACCCCCCCCCCCGCACAGCACCCCTCCGTGGGCCACTGAGAGTGACGAGTGCGGTGGCAGCGGTGCGTCGCGAGTGATCCTGCGCACTTTCTTGTCGCACGAAGCCACGCATGCGGACTGCCCCCCCCTCCCCCTCTCTTTCTCTGCTGTAGTGCGGTTGTGACGTTGCTGCTCTTCCGACTCCCCATGTGTGGGGGTCACACGTGCCGGACACGGATAAAGAAATGTGGCGGCAACGTACACCTCACACACCGGCACTTGAGCCTACCTCTACCACCACGCAAGTCCGATAGCGGAGTCAACACTGCTCAGCATAGTCGGTCGCTTTGGAGCGAGGAAGCAACGACAACAGCCACCAAGTACGTATCGTCCTCCCTTATGCAGTGGCGCTGCCACATGTACAAAGAGGGGGGGGCATTTTTTGGCTGTAAAGAAAACCTCTTTCGCTGAGCTGCCGCAGCAAGTGTGCTTGATGCGTCGTCTTCCTGAAAGCACCGCAAAAAAACACCTTCATAAAGCCGCACGCTGACTTCTTTTCTGCAGAAAAAGGACCCGCATGCACCTACTGGCGAGTCCTTCGCCTTCTTCATGTGCTTCTTTCCTTCTCCCCTTTCACCTCCGCCCTACTGACGACGCTGGTCCCCTCCGTGCCTGGCATCCCAGGGGCTCAGCGCCTACGCCATCGGTGAGCCAGGCAGCCCGCCTCTCCCTGCCAGCGCTGAGCCGCTTCTGGCGGGGACCGAGGCACCTTCCTACGACGCCGGGAGGTGCGAGGGTGGCGTCGCTGCTGGTACCGGCAGCCCCGGTCCGGCATGGCGCTGCGTCGGTGCGACCCGCAACAGTGAGCGCATCGGTGCCGGCCATATGACGGGCCGAGTGGCAGCGTGGCCCAAGCGTATTCCACTCGGCCCCTCGCTGCCTACTGGTGTGGGGCGCCGGACCCACCTCGAGACGGGTGCACCAGGTGGCGACCGGCATCGCGGGAGCGGGCGTGAGGCGGCGCACTGCTGTACTGCGTGTGTCTAGCGCTGCTGCCCGTCAGGAGATGGGGGACCCGTGACAGGCCCAGGGGGAGTGGGGGCGGTGGGTGGGGCGGGTAGAGCGGAGTTTGACACTCCTGTTGTATGGCAGTGAGTGGGCACGTTGAGATAGCGAAGATGCCGCACACACTGAGCTTCCGCATCTCTCTGCACTTCCCATGCCTTTTCTCATGCTCGTGCACCTGTGAACTCTCCCTCTCTCTTTCGCTGCCTCTGTTGTTGCCCTCTGACGCCGCTACACCGATTCCACAATACCCACGCACCCATGCGCTTGCACGAGGGGAAGAGCGCCGCATAGGGCACAGCTTCACCTCCTAGGTATGCACGCTGAACACGAGGTCCAACCCATACACAAATATGTAGGACTGCAGCAGTGCCTCCTTCTATCCCCCCACCCCCTGTCGGCATACCCAGATCTCGAGTTTGAGGGAGTGTTTAACTAGACGTTTGGTGCCTCCCACGCTCTTCACTTTTTTTCGCACTTGGTGAGTCTGGTCTTTTTCTTCTTGTATCACATCGCTTCTCCTTCCCTCTTTCCACGCGTGCGTGCATGCGTCCGTGTGCACGTGGGCCTCCTTATCCATCTCGTGATTCACTCCAGTGCTTTCATTGATCGCTGTTACACGTGAAATTGGGCTTACCGCACTGCCGCACGGCGCTTTGCCAGGCGTTCTTCCTTGCTGGCTTCGTTCGCGGTGTGGCGTTTGTCTCCAGAAGTGCGGGTTTCACTTTTCAGCTTGTGAGCGGCAGAGAAGCTCACAAAACAAGCACACAAAAGGCGGCAGCGAAAGCTGTGTTCAAGTCACAACAGCATCGTGCACGTCCTTCACCGTACCTTTCCTTTCCCCTCCCACCTCCCACCTCCCACCTTGCGCGCCCCAGCTCAAGTATGCGGGTTCGCCTACTCCCCTCTTCACGAATTCTCTTGCCCCTTCTCGCTCGTTAGTTTCTTCGTCGACACGCGGAATCCCCTCACCGCCCTCTCCGCAGAGCCGCCGCCGCCCCCGCCCCCTCCCCCTTTTCGCTGATCTGTTCCACCACTTTTGTGGGGTGTCGTGTCGCTTCTGCCGGTGCCGTCTCGTTAGCGGTTCGCCGCTGCTCTGGGCAGTTAAACCGCGTCACTTCTCGTCTCTCTGTGCGTGTGTGTTTTGCGTGCTCGTTTGGCCTTCGTGATTGAAGTCTCTCTCTCTCTCTCTCCCCTCACCTTTCCTCCTGTCACCATTTGTGAGACCGCTTCGCGCGATCGGCCTTCGGCCTTTGCCCTTCCCCTTCCCTCTCCGCCTTGGCAATCGCACCACCCAACGCCGAACTTCTCCCCTCTCGCTGACCTCACTGCTCTAGAGCAACCTTCGCATCCCCGTACCTTTGCCTTTCGAATACGCATACGCACAGACTCACGTCTGCTGCCCCCTATTGTGGAGCTGTTCGCCTCTCCCAGCATCCTTACATGCACCCCCCCCTCCTCCTCCTCCTCCTGTCTCTCGGGCGTTTTCTTCAGCCAGACCTCGCTCTTCTCTGCTCTCTCCCTCCATTGTATGTTTGGGGCCGCTTTCCCTTCTAGATCGAGTTGGTTGGGCCTGCCAACTCAGCAGGAAAGAGACAGAGGGAGAGAGAGTTAGAAGACTCTTGGACGTTCTCGAAAGGTGTTGTCTTCGATTACTCGCTGTTACAGGTGTGGTAGTGCGGGTATTCTAGCGATTCACAGGCCATTGTTCTTTCTTCCCCTCCCCCCCCCCACTGTGTTGTATCGTCGCCTGCTGTGCTCCTCTCGCGCTTCCCCCACCCCCGCGTACTCCGCAACATTGTTTTGCGCTAGCTCTGTTTGTTACTTTTTCCCTCTGTTATCGCTGTCCTCTCGTAAGCGATTGTGTTGTCGTCCCCCAGCCCTTTTCTTTCCGTCGCGTACGTTGCTGGCGCTCTTCTGCTCTCGCCCTTCTGTGTGTCTGTGTGTATTTAGGGGCGCCGCTGTCTCAAGCATACGAAGCTCACGCCGACCGCAGCGACACGAATTAACTCTCTGGAAGAGATGATTTTCATGATCGTCAACGCGGTGCTCTCCGCGATCCTTTTTATGATAGTAGTGGGGCCGCCGCTGTTCATCTACAATCCTGACTATCACGGCGGAGAGCCGAATTGGCCGCCGAGTGCTGGCGAGGTCATTCCTGATGAGAGCGTGAGTCAAGACGTGAAGCAGAAGTTGTATCTGCTGCTCACCATCCCAGCATGCGCCACGATTAACGCCCTCTTCCTGTACTTTTCCTACTACCGCCCAATACGCTTTATCCACTACCGGGTCGAACTGAACTTGCTGACGCTACGCTTGACCTTAGAGGCGAGGCGGCAGCAGCTGCAGAAGAGCGGTGTGCTTGTCGTGAGCAGACGCAGTACCGGTGGCGGCACCGGTGTGCCTTCCTCGAGCTGTGTCATGAAGAGTGGCAGTGTCGTCGCCTCGCACCGATCAAGAAGGTCGGAGCGCAGCGTTCACTTCGATCAAGACAGCAGCTCAGCCCAGAGACTCGAGAGCACTGTGAACTGGGTGTGGCGTCGGCACGCGCGACCCAAGAGCGTGCGCAAGGATGTCTGGGTGAACTCGGCAGTCTTTGCGGAGATCGGAGACCTGCGCGACGAAGTTGAGCAACACTTTCTAACAGAGGGCAGCGTGGCAGAGGCCAACTTTACGAAGGCGGTTGGCGTGCTTGTGTCATCAACCTCCGCAGTGCGGCTGAGGCAGGTAGACAGAGCCGCCGCGGAGGAAAAGCCACAGAAGGGCTTTTACCTCTCCAGCCGCTCACCACTTTCTGCGCTCGGTTCTATCCACTCGGGTCTTGGGAACACGGCACGACACGGCAGACTAAGGAATAATAAGGCTGCGCTGCTGCACCGCAGCACCTCTGTACTACGCGTGCCAATGGAAAACCTCGACCGCGACCACCGGCGGGGGTTGAGCGTGCCGGCGAGCTGCAGCGGTGGTGGTTCGGCGAACCGCCTGGGCTCAAATTTCCACTTTTCCCGAGGAGGCGAGAACACCGCCTTGGGCCGTGGTAACCCAGACGCAGGCTTGTGGCAAAGCACACGAGGCAACATTCTAGAGCAGACGCACGAGCCAGTCGGCAGGAACATGTCTCCCTGCCTATCCGACGAACTTCGAGAAGTTGATGCGCAGTGGTAGGGGGTGTGAATAGCAGACACTATAGCAGCAACGACGGCCGTGGCGGAGGCGGTAGTGGCTTCAGAAGTCGCGTGCAGAGTCGCTATAGCAAAGGCGGCGCAAGTGGTGATGGCCTCACAAACGCCGCTGACTGAGCTGCATATTTTCCTTTTTCTTGCTGTTTTTGTTCTCTGCACCCCACGCTTGTGCAAGTTGGAATGTGCCTGCGTATTGTCTCCCCGCCCCCCCCCTCTCTCCCTGGAGGCGTCCGCTCATACGTCTCCTCTGGGCCACTCTCTCCTTTGCCGTAATGGTAGTAGTGGTGATGCACCGCTGCTCCAGGTTGGCCTTCTCTTTGGGCTTGTGTACAGCTATCTTGGCGTCGGGTAGGGCCGTTGTTTGTCGGTGCGTGTGTGTGTGTGTGTGTGGTGGTGTGAAATGGCTGAAGGTTCCCACCTGCAGCTCAGCAAGGCTATCCTTGTGCACTTTCGTGCATAAGCACTATCCAGGGTTTCTTCCTCCTCTCTTTCTCTCCCTCCCCTTGCTCTGCGCGCGGGGGGGCAAGAGGTGGGCTTTCAGTGCTGGAATGGAGGATGAGGTTTGAGTGGAGGGGGTGGGGGATGGGGATGGTAGCAGCGCGGATATCAAAGAGAAATGAAAGAGGCGCAGGCCAGTGGGGCCAGCCGACAGGAGGAAGTAGCGGTGCCACTTTTGCAGCTCCGTGCGTGTGTGCGTGTGTGGGGGGGGGGGTGGGGAGGGGGGAGGCGCGCGCGCGACTCTGTGAGCGTTGACGTGAAGGATTGCCAGCCCACACTACAGGAGAACGCCTACAGACCTCCCCCCTCCCTCCCACCGTCCATGTACCGCTCCTCATCGAAGCAAAGAGCCGCGCATTGACGGTGGGAGGGGGGGACTGTAGGCGAACAAGGGGGAGTGAGATCTTTTGACAAGGGCGAGTTGCAGCAACGCACACGTGGCTCACATTCTTTCTCCTCTGTGCATCCGCGCATACGGTGCGATCTCGCCCATTCATCCTCCCAGCTTTCTTTCATGCATCATCATCCCTCCCTTACCCCGCATCTGCCCTTCTCTCGTCTCCGCATTTACACGCACACCGCAGAACTGGGGTCGATTGAGACGGGTATGCTGGTTCCACCTGCCCTCGGTGTAGCCCACGCACTCTCTCCCCTCCTTTTTTCCACCTCTCTCTCTCTGACCCTCCTCTCTCACACGCTGGCGAAGGAAAGGAGGCGTGCACAGGCACCTTCATTAGTGCCCACCAAAGTGTGACCTTGAGTAGCTTTTGCTTGAGAGCCCCCCCCCCACCCCACCCCCATCGCCGAGAAGATCTTCCTCACACCTTCGATACTCACGCGTACCCAGTGCCTCTGGAACCTGCTGCTCTCTTCGTTGAGGAAAACAGGGAAGGGCACAGCTTAGTTCGACCAACTCCGATCGTCGCCTCTCTTCCACACCCACCCTTTTTCTTCTCCCTCCTCTCTGCTGCTCCTGTTGTGGCGGTGTCTCCTCACCCCCTTCCGCTGTACCCCGTGCGTTCTGCTTACCGGCGTGTATGGGGGGAGGGGAGGGATATTTTCTTCCGCGTTGCTATTTCGTTGCGTTTACCTCCCTGGATAAGCAAAGGCTGATCTCTGCCGCTTGAGAGAGCGGGCGTGTGCATGAGCGTGGGAGACCAACGCACGCACCAACACACTAAGACACTGCAAAGGGCGCCAGAGAGGGACTCATATACACAGCCGAAAGGCAGAGAGAAGGACTGTAGGAATTCAGCGGCGGTACCACCGGGTGCGCTCTCTCACCTCTCTCTCCCGCGCGCGCGCGTGTTGGTTCGCTTGTCTATGTGTGCGGATTTCTACGTTGCGCTGCCGCCTCGCCGCCTCCCCTTCTCTTTCCTCATTCTTCCTCTGTTGAGCTGCTTGTCTCGATCGTGACCTCTTTGCTGTTGTATCGTGACCCTCGCGTTGCTTTTCTACACGTCGGTCTCGTTCTTGCCAGGGTGCCATTTCTGCTTAGCCATCCGTCCGCCAGGGATCCACCACGGACCCACCCTCTCACATTCCGCCTGGTCAGCCCCCCACCCCTTTTTTTGTCCGTCCCCGCCCTCTCTCTTCTCGACGGTCGGCGCACGCGTCTTTCGTTCTCCCTGTTGACTCTCTCTTTGTGGGTGTCTTGTGTTAACGTTCCCCCCCCCTCCCTCCTCCACCGTGACAGCAGCGTCTCGTTCATGCTAGCCCGCGGCACGTGCGGCTTGTGGTCCCCCGCATGTGTATGCGTGTTGGCCCGGATGCCCCCCTCCCCCACCAAAAGGGACGAAGAAGCATAAGCTAGAACACCACAAAGCCGAAGGAGAAGGAGAGGGACAGCGTGAGAGAGGGCCCCCGGCGACATATTCTGGCGAGGCGTAGTGTAAGATCGAGCTCGCAGCCCAAGATGGACGATTCCATAAAATTGGGGCAACAGGAGCTGCAACAGAGTGCAGACGTCATAGAAAAGCCAATAGCCATCAAGGTGTCACGGCCGGCTCTGCTGGATACCAAACAGGAGGTTTTGCGCTCGAACCCGTCCCTCTTCGTCACGTGTGTCTCCACGCTTCTGACAGCGCTGTTGCTGAGTTTGTGCTTCTTGATTATTGGAATTCCACCCCTGTACATCGAAACTTCTCGGGGTAGGCGCATCTATGTGAGTGTAATGGTTCCTCTGCTAACGGTGGTCGGCACAGTGCTGAGCTATTATTCCATGCAACACCCGCAGCTCACGTTCAACTCGGCGCTGGCCCAGGTAGTCAAGGAAATCGAGCAGCACGCAACGTACTTGAGCACCGCAGTGGGCAATGTGGAAATGGAGTTGGAGGCACGAGGACTCAGCCTGAACTCGGCAGCCACGGGCGAATCTGCCAGCACGCGCAGCCTGCCGTGGACCCATAAAAATCAAGGGCTGGAGTGCTTCCCCAGCGCTGTTGCACCCGGCGGCGCAACAACCTTGCCTACCACAGTACCCATCGTTGGCGGCGCCGGCATTCTCAAAGGCATCGACAGGCTCGAAGAGGAGCGGGACCTAATCATAGCCACCGTTCACGTAGGCAAGGAGTGGCGTTGGCTAATGAACCTTTTAGGGACACTGAACCTGCGATGCTTAGCCGGGACAACGAACCCCGTTATGCACCACCAACGCATCGTCGTGCACACCATGGCGATTAGCCTTGCGCGTGTGGAGAAGGCGATCTTATCGTTGTACTTCTCCTCTTTCCTGCTGCGCACAGTCAATGCGACGGCGCCGATAAACCTGCGGGGTCATGCCACCTCCACCGCCGTTGCCGGTAGCTGCCCGGGCTTCGGCAACAGCGCAGGGGTGAACGGGGGATCTTGGCGCACACGCACTGAGGGGTCCATGTTTCAGCCGTTGGTGCCAGTCATAGCGACAAGGAAGCTGCATTCCTCGAACACGCCTGGCAACGAGCCGGGCGATTCGCTGACGGGCAGCGCCTTCTTGATTCCCCAGGAGACACCGAACGAGAGCAAAAACCCTGCGGAGGCTGGCGACGGCGGTGAGGAAATGACCTCGCAGCTCACCTCATTCAATGTGAAGGGGTCCACCTTTCTGAAGGTGAAACTACCGGAGTTTCCGACGCTGCTCAGTGGGGGCACAGCTGGCAGAGGATCCAAAAAAACTCAGGCCCATTCGCAAGAGGGGCCGCCTGCAGCCACCGCGGCACCCGCTGCCTCTACCCCAGTAGAGCGTGCCTTGGATATGCAGCCCGACGCCCAGTGGACGAGTGAAAAGAGGACCAACACAAATACAAAGAGGCCGCACCACAGCTCCCTCAGCGAGCACCGCATGAGCTCCTGTGCCGACACGAACAAGGACAACGATGCGGGTGGCCACGGCAGAGTTGATGTCGAGGACGTATCCTTGGCGGCAGGCAGTTGGCGGTGCGGGTCGGCCATCAGCACCACATCATGCGCGCACTCCGCGATACAGTGCGCTCCAAGTCGCCCCATCGCCGCGGCGGGAACGGCGTCAGTAGACGGCAACAAGGAAGAAGTGAGGGTCATCTTCTCGCTTCGCTCGGGCATCTCGACTGCGCAGCCGCAGCCGGAGCTGGAGCCGGCGAGAGGGAAGGGCAATGGCGACAGTATGGCAAGAAATCACACAGCTGAATCTCCACCTGAGGGAACCGGCACCAGGGCTTTGCTGATGTCGCCCTCGCCGTTAAAGCCGCACCTGGCGTGTCCCACGCGTCTCCAGCAGCCCGGCACCGCCGCCGTCGCCTCTCCCTCTCTCACGCTTCACCGTGGGGCACGTTTTATCGGGGACGAGAACAGCGTCTTCGCCACGGTGCTGATACACGTGCAGAAGGGGAATTCGATCAGCTATTCTCGCCTCTACGGTGCACTGGCACGATCCAGCTATGACGCTTCAGCGGGCAGGCACTACTTCACGAACGGGGCCGACTCCTCGCTTACGCCCTCCTGCGCCTTCAGCCCCCTTACCGTCTTCTACGTCCCCGACCACACAAGCCAGCGCGAGGGGTTGACGATTTTGGAGAAGAAGTTGCTACAGTTTGTATACTGTTGCCCCGAGAAGCGGGCGGAGACAAACTCTGTGGGCTCCCCTTTCCCGGCAGACTTATCCTCGCTCGCCTTTCGCGGCGCTGGAGGCGGCAACGGAGACAACACGGCAGCACCTGTGGTGGCGATTCAGGCGGACACCTGTACCAGCAACGTTGCGCGCGAGACACCAAGTTCCCTCGGTAGCACCCCTCACCGCACTCCCATCTCTGCAGAGCAGCATGTGGACTCATTCATTGTCGCCATGCAACTCCTCGAAGACCGTCCCATGCGCCTCGCCTTTCTGCCTGTGGTGATTGAACCAGCGCCACCCAGGGGCACGTCGGTGACGTACAGCGACCGCAACCTGCAGTCCTTGACAGCGATGTGTCGCACGGACTTGGCGAGCTGCAGCAAGGAGCTGTACCCGGGCAGCGGCAGTGGCACTAGCGGCACACCCACCGCGTCGGCGGAGACGATCCCCTCGCGCGGCCACCACAAAAGAGGCAACGGCGAAGACGGCACCACAAGCTCTGCGTCCGAGGCGCCCCTTCCAGCACCTTCGCCCACGACGGTGCCAGTGCTGGAGTGCGTCATTGACGGCGTGCTCTGCGTCTTGACCGAGATAGAGATCACCGTGGATGCCTCCTTCCAACGACCATCCAAGGTGCTGCTTATCGGTGTGTCGCTCGAGGACGTATCCGAGGAGCTCTCTGAGCGCGGCGAGATCGACTTGGACGAAAACGAGGAAGTGCGTCACGACTTCCTGGAAGGCAGCACTGGAAGTGAAAGTTTCGAGGGCGCCAGTGGAACCAAACTGCTGGCCGAGCGTGGCAGCTCGCCGCAGCGGCGGGACACACACAAGGCAGAAATGAGCCTTCAAAGCACCCGCAGTTTCCTTGCTACACCGGAGAAGCACACCATCCAGCGCCACGTGGCGTCCAGATCAAGGCGATCTCTGACTCGGCACGAAAAGGGCGAAGGGTGCACCCTCGGGCAGGAATTTCGTGAGCTGATCTGCCTTGAGTGAAAGGCGGCGCGTGGGTAAGAGGGAAGGGAAGGGGGGGACAGAAAGGCCCGCCTGTATGTGTACGCTGCACTGCCCCTTCTCTCTCTCTCCCTGGGTGTATGGGTGCACGGACGACGCTGGTCCCCTCCGTGCCTGGCATCCCAGTGGTTCAGCGCCTACGCCATCGGTGAGCCAGGCAGCCCGCCTCTCCCTGCCAGCGCTGAGCCGCTTCTGGCGGGGACCGAGGCACCTTCCTACGACGCCGGGAGGTGCGAGGGTGGCGTCGCTGCTGGTACCGGCAGCCCCGGTCCGGCATGGCGCTGCGTCGGTGCGACCCGCGACAGTGAGCGCATCGGTGCCGGCCATATGACGGGCCGAGTGGCAGCGTGGCCCAAGCGTATTCCACTCAGCCCCTCGCTGCCTACTGGTGTGGGGCGCCGGACCCACCTCGAGACGGGTGCACCAGGTGGCGACCGGCATCGCGGGAGCGGGCGTGAGGCGGCGCACTGCTGTACTGCGCTTTACACATTCTCAACTGGAAAAAAGCAATGGGTTGATGCATCACAGCGTCACTACCCCATAGTCGCACACGCAGGGAAGAGAAAAACTCACAAGATATGCCCTCAGGGACGCAGACCGAGATGCAAGCAAACTACGTGCTAGCTAGCGTAGGCAGTGGAGGAGGAAGTTAGTCTGCCTTTAATCGGATGTGTGTGTGCGGCTCTCTTATTCGTCTGTTATGCGTCATAGTGACGTTAGCGGCCACCTCTCCACTGGAGTCCTTGTCCACCTGCTCTCTCTCTCTCTCTCTCTCTCTCTCTCTCTCGCGTGCGACACGTAGCACTTCTGCATGACTCGCACGCCACACGCGAACATCTCTACTCTTCTCTCTACCTGCACACATCTGTGCATCCCCTTCACCTCCCCTGCCCATCCTCTTTTCCACTGCAGACTCTGCGCATCGAACTCCCATCAGCACACACAGACACACGTAGATGCACATACGCCCCCATACACATCCAGTGCCGCTTGGGTAACAGTAGACAAGAGGACGTCGGACGTGGTTGACATGGAGCAGACGGACTCGCTTCTCAATTCAAACCGTTCTTCCACGCCGTCCACTAAGGCGGGGCAGTAATTTTGTCCTCCTCCTTTCCTTTCCCACATCCCGCACTTATGGTGGCGCCACTTTCCGCTGCCCTGGCTTTGGGCTCGCCAGGGCTCCGGGGTGGGTCATTCAACCACACCACGATCTCCTCACGGGCCACAACTGCAACGTGCCGCGCTCTCCTTGTCGCAGTGCTCATTTTTATGGTCGCACCGTCAGGGGCGCAGGGAGCCGTCATGCCTGCGAGCTTCCGGTGTTTGCGCCCCTTCTCTGCCACGGACACGTTCTCGAACGTGGCCAAGGCTCAGCTGTCTCAGAACTGTGATTACTTCTACTTCACAGTCGAAGATGCAAAGGCGGAGCTGAAGTGCGCATCATCATCGGCTGCCGCGACGGTGGTGTCGGATGACATATCCTGCAGTGTCACGGTACGCTGGTCGATGCGACGCGCATCGGACGTCACGGCGCGCCTGCAACGCCAAGTTGGCACCGATAAGGATTACTTCGTGCATGACGCGAGCACAGCCTCCACTGCAACGTTGCCCACCCGTACCCGTAACACGCACCAGTCCGCGAGGGTTTTCTTGACAGAGGACGATGATGTGTGGCGCTACACCGTCTCGCTGAAAGCTAAGGGCGACTCCTCCATCCACTACAAGGGATTCAGCAAAGGAAACGGGTACAGCCTCTGCTGCAACGCGCTGGAGGAGGCCGACTGCGCGTGGATGACTCTGGAAAAGGGCGACAACGACCTTGACTGTGACGAGGCCATTGGCTCGGCGTTTGCATCACAGAGTACTCGTACGTTGCGCAGTTGCCCTCTTCCACTTCCTGCGCTGCGCTGCGCCGCCGGCGACGTCGACGTCGACGACGACTGTGGCGCGTGGGCGGGTGCTGGTGTAGTTCTAACTGACCTCGACGAAGATGAGGACAGTGGCGTTTTCCACGGTGTCCTCACGAAACCCCTGCACCGCATCGTAGAGGGTCCGTGGGAAGTGGTGGTGCAACTGTGGCGGCGACGCCAATGGATACCGTCAAATGGCGCAAAGGCTTCCTACACCATCCCAACTGACGAAAGCGTCGAGGCTGAGGTGCTTGGCCGCATCGTGGTTCCCTTCACGCTAAATGTAGCCGACCTGCAGGGGCAGGGCCGCATCACCCACGTACCGAGCATGGCACTAACAGTCGAGGACACCGCAGAGGTAGTGATGGTGGCGGATGAGAAGCCCGCTGTCGAAGCTGGGGACCTGTGACGCCGCTGGGGCCAACCCATCGTGGAAAGGCACAGTTGGGTCAGCATGTTGGTGCATACCTATTGGTGGGCATCTGAGAGGTGCGGTGATGGTGCTGCACAGTTATTGGGGGATCCCTCCCTCCCTCTCTCTCTCTGTCCCTCTCTGTCCCTCGCGCTTTTGGTTCATTTTCTTTTCCCTTTTCGTAGTTGTTGGAGTCGCGTGTGCTCAGCCCGCCCTCTCTCCCCCCCCCCCCAGTGACCTCCGGCACCTCGCACAGTTCATGCACTCCGCACACATCCTGGTCTCGCCTTATCATTTCTGCCTTCTCGAGTCCTTATTAATTTCTTCCCCTTCCTCTTTTCCTGTCACTGCACGTACTCTACCCCGTTGGCTCAGTCAATACCGCCCGTACTCCTGTGCGCCTTTTCCTCTCTCTCTCAATATATATATGACTCCTCGAGCACATCAAAGACCCACTCCCAAGCAGGCCCACTCGCTTGGGTAGCCACACCTCTAAGCCGCGTATAAACAAAGCATGGCAACATGCGCGCCAAAGAAAAGGTGATGTATATGTAGCCGGGGCGGTTCTTCTCGCTCTCGCTCACTCCCGCTCCCTCGCGGTTGCCCCCCCCCCCCCCCGCCGCGCCTCTTTCT
>NC_025867.1:521942-553631 GCF_000755165.1 Leishmania panamensis | reverse complement strand
CCCCCCCCCCCCCCCCCGCGCGCCTTCTTTTCTGTGTCACACGAAGCGGGGGCTGAGCGCAGGAACACTATTTCTCCAGACACCTCGTGCTGGCAAGTAGATCAATACACGCAAAAAGCAGCGGACAAGAGACGTATCAGACCCTCTCGCTCTCTCCGCACGTCGAGCGCTGTTGCACTCCACAATTTCAGCTCGCCCCTGCCTTACGAACCGTCAGTGCTCTCCCCTTCCCTCCCTCTCTCCCTTCCCACGTTTGCCCCCTCCCCCTCCTCTGCCTCCCAGGCACTTGCTGCTTCACACGCGCATCGTTGCTCTTCCAACACCCACGCAAACACACCGGTACGCTCACGACAGCATTCCCTGCGCGTGTGAGTGCCTTTCTGGTGTTGTGGGCATCCTCCTTGCCCTCTCTCGCTTTTCTTTCCCTCCCCTCACCTCTGTCTTCCCACTATTACACCTCCATTACTCTCATCGAGTCGCTTCGCAGTAAGGCTTAGGTGCAGAAATTACGTACGCATCTGATCCGTGTGGCGAGCGCTCGCTGCTGCTCCACTTTCATCATTGTAAACTTTGACCCCGCTCTTTTCTCTCTTACTGTATGCGAAACGTCTCTCTCTCTCTCTCTCTGCGTGTGTGTGGACTCCTAACTCGACTCAGCATCGTCACATTCTCTCGCCTGTTTACCTTTGCTGCTCTCTTTGGCTGGTAACGCCCTGCCACTAAGCCTCTCTTTCTCTATCAATTCTGAGTCCGCCCTGCCGATCAAGGAAGGCTGAAAGAGGAGAAACCGCGCACTCACGCAGCGCTCACGCCACCCCCTCCCCAATTCCCTCCCCTCATCTTATTCATCTGGCTCATGAACCACACTGGAGATAAGGCACCCGGCGCCGCGATAGTGACACCGGCGCCTGCACTTGGCGCGGGCAAGAAGCCCCACCGCAGCAACGGCAACTACGTGAAGAGCTATGGCCGTGCCAGCTATGAGAACCATAAGGCGAAGGAAGCGCACCCCTTACAGCGTCCTCAGGAACTGCTGAAGCAGGTCGACTCCAACGCTGCCGCCGTGCCGCGCAGCATCGACACGCCCTTGTGGTCCTTCACGTCCCAGGAGAGACCCGGGCTGGAGGTGTCGCCGCTTTCATCGCCCCGATACAATGACGGTGAGGTGGACGCGAGCCCACTTAGAGTGCAATCGCAATCGTATGTGCCGAAGCATCGACGCCTCCAGAATGGCGATCACGCAGGCGCATCGAAGGAGGATATCGCAACGGCCCATGTGCCGCGGCGCACTCCCCCTTTACCACATCGAGTGCAACAACATGTCGACCCAACCGCGCCGTCAGCGCCTCTGCAGGTTTCCGCTTCCGAAGGCGCTGCTAGAGTGCTTCGACAGCACCACATGACTGGAAAGGAGAACATAAACATTGGCTCTCACAACGCGCCGTCTTCTGGCGGTACCGCAGCCGCTCCGGCAGCCTCCCCGCAGTCGGCGCCGAGGCCCACGTCGTCTGCAGAGGCCAGGCAGTGCAGGGTGAGCACCACGTCCCATTCCGCCGCTGCCCCCGCCCTCGCCGCCGCCGGCTTTCGACACATCGCCTCTGGCCATGTCCGTCAGCGTCCGCCCTCTTTACCTGGTGCTTCCACGGCACCACGGCAAGTGCCAGCTGCATCGACTCTCACAACGGGCGCCGGCAGAAATGGTGGCTCGACTGCTGCGAGAAGTGCGTCGAAGTTTGGAGTCACTATCAAGGCGCGACCGGTGGCTGTCACAACACGCAAACAGCTGGCACCTCTGGGCAGCGCTGCTACAGAAGAGGCGCATCAGCACAAGGCTCCTGCGCGAACCCCGGCAGCGGCGGTGCGTGAGCGCTCGCCAGTCATGGACGCTGCGCTGCGGTATCAGCTGGACCAGATGAAATCGGTGCTCGACTATGTGGCGGAGGTGGCGACGGCGCTGAGCGAACGACGTAGGTGCGCGGCACCGCCACAATCCACCGAGGAGTTCCGCGCCTCTGTCGTGCCCCGTCGACGCTGTGGTGGGACCAGCGCTTTCTCCGGGGAGCCGGATGGGGGTGATCTGGACTCACCGGACCCAACCGTGCAAGTGCACCATAGCGGCGACTCCGTCGCTCTTCTGTCCGATGTTCACCAGGCTGCGACTCGACTCCTCAGCGCCTTCACAAAACTCGAGTACGCTCAGCTCAGCGAGGATGTAGATATGCCTCTTCTGGAGCGCGACACCGTGGAGCACAGTGCGGAGCTGCTGCGACTCGTTGACGGGGTGGAGCGGTATCTGTCGTTGCACGCGGAGGCACTTGTTCGCCAAGGGCTTGAAGAGCGCCGCTACGTCTTTCGTGCGATGCACCAGTTGGTGCGCTTTATTGTCCGCATGACGCACGAGGTGGTGCTGCTCCGTGACTTGGCTCTGCGACACGATCTCGGTCAGGCTCTGGAGGTGTGGTGTAGCTTCAGAGCGGGTGTCGAGGCCCAATCCCAGGCAGGCGCAGGCGCCAGCGACGGTGATGCGCTCGACAAGCCTGAGGATGCCACAACGCCATCGTTGCGACCGTCGCCACACGCACAGCTTATCTTTCCTGTCGCAATTATGCTAACGAGCCCCTTCTTTGCGTGGCTGGAAGAGCGGTGGTTCCCGGCGATGCGGGAGTGGCGCAGGCTTGTCCTCAGCGCACGCCAAGCGGCGAGCAGCGGCGACATTGAAGGTGCCATTCGCCGTTCGCGGCAGGAGGCGATGTGGATCGACGGCTTGGAAGAGATCCTGCGCCCTGGCGAGACGATCACTATCCTCCTCCACCAGCAGGTGGAGCAGCCGATTGAAGAGCTCGGCAAAGCGTTTTCCATGAAGCGAGCTGCCATGGCCACACTGCGAGAGGTAGTGGAGAGCGATGAGGCTGCCGCCGGCACGCTGAGCGCCGCGCAACTTTCGAAGGCGCTCAAGGCCGCTCAGGCCTACACTATGGTGTGTAGCGGGCGCGGAATGGGTGATGACAAGCTGACTGCGAGTGCCGCTGGATACAAGGAGGACGCTGCACTCGTGCACCGTGCGGAGGAACTCCTCGCGCGTCTTCAGGAAGCAGATATGCTCCACCGCGCCACCACGGCCGTGCTGCTGCAGCCTGCGCCGGAGCTGGCGACCGTGCTGGAGCAAATCACGCGTGCCAACGAGCTGCTCCTTCTCTGGAGGCGCGCTCATGACGCAACGGCAGCTCAGACAGCCCTTGCTGCCGGTACCGCCGCGCTAGAGGTGTACAGACTGCAGCGGCATAGTGGACGTCTTTCCGATAGCCCGAGCTCGCTGACCTTGACACGTGCCGAGGTCACGACTAGCAGCTGCATCCCATCGATACTCTCCAGCGGCAGCTCTACTGCTGCGCCGGTGCCGTGGATCGGCGACGGGTTCCCGGCCTTCTTCGACGTGCATGCCCTGTACGTGGCTCACACACCCGGCGGTCCATGGTCACAGAAGCTTAGCACGGCGTATACGAAGCTCTGCGAAGTCTTTGGGATGCTGTACACCAAGCACCAGGCACGGCGGGAGCTGGAGCTGGTGCTGGCCTATCCTGCCGTGGATGACAGTTCAACCAGGCCTATTGGCGGCCTTTCGCTCTCTCAGCAAGTAACGCCCCGCCGCCCCACTCACGACGCCGTGTCACCTTCTGACACATTACGGGCCAGCGACGAAGGTGCTAACGCGCACGACCAGAGCCTAGTCGGTTCCCTTGGTGGAACTACAAGGAGCCGCACGAGTGACGTCAGTGCAACACCAGTGCTGAGCACACCTAAGCGTGCAAGTGCAGAGAAATTGCACCAGTGCATCCAGCAGGCCGAGGCGGCGGGCATCGGCGGGCCGCTCGTCGAGGAGGCCCGGGCGCGGCTGCGTCGCTTGGAAACACTGCGGCTCAAGATTCACTTTGACGCCCAGACGCGTGTGCTGCCCGTCGCTGATGCAGCGCAGGCCGCGTTCCACGACGTCTATCAACAAATCCACGACTTCTGCCAGACCCAGCTACAGCAGCCACAGCGATCCTCAGGAGCCGAGCGCCGACTGCGCATTCGCTACGAGGACACAGATGGCGACTTCATCTCTCTCTTGGATCAGCAAGACTGGTGCATGATGCTGAGTGAGTTTGCCCCGAACGGGTGTGGCGGGGTCAAAATCGAGCTCTTCTGTGACTACCCCACGATGCCGGGCATCATGAACAACTCCATGGTTGTCACCAGCAGCGATGATGTGCAGCGCATCGGCGTTGAGTCAGAGCTGGCAAGCGGCGACTTTCAAACCGAAATCGCGCCGGAGACTTGCACGCCACCTGGCACTGCTGCCGCGACCGGATCCGCAGCTGCCACGGCAGCCACCACACCAGAGAAGCGGACGAACGTGTTTGAGCGCCTCGCCTCCACGTCGAAAGGCTCTGCCGCGGCTCCAGCAGCCAGCGGGCAGCGCAAGCCGCGGACACACCCGCATTCCCTCGGAACGACGTCATCGCAGCGAGCGCTCACACAGCCGCGCGCTCGTGGCACCGGCACTGGCGCCGGCTCTGCTTCCATTCACAGTGGGTCTCCGCAAAAAATCTACGCAGCTTGTCGCGCGCCTGCCGGCGGTGGTTCTGGGCGCAGCAAAGACGCACCTTCCCAGGCTGCCGCAGGCGTGGGGGCACCGAAGACAGCGGCGCTGACCGCGGAGAACTTGCGGCGTAACCTGCTCCCCGCGCAGGCGCCGTCCCGCCCCGAAGGCGCGGAGGCAACGGCACAAAATGAAGTTCGGCGATCAGGTGGGCGGCCGTCTAACGATGGGATGGACACCATAGCGAAATCGGCAGCAGCGGAAATGGATCGCCATACAGCACCAAGCGCTCCAGTGGGGGCCTCGGCAACTAAGGCTCACGGCTTGGTGAGCAACAACGACGCACACGATGACGGGGAGCAGGAGAGAAGCACGGTGCACCTCAACCTCGACATGGCCCGGCGCTGGGAAACGGTGAGCGATGACGAGCTGCAGCTGCTGGAGATGCAGACAAGCGCCTCCGTGTCGACCGTGCATCCCGACCGGGGTATCGTGATATCCAGCTCGGCGACGGTGAGGCCAACAGAGCTGCCCCCGAGAGCCGAACCGTCGCGCAATACGTTCACCGCAACGTACTGCTCTGGCAGGGGGAAGAGCGTCAGCGAGCGTGGCGGTGGCGGCGGTGCCGACGAGGCAGTGAACAAACTCAGTGAGGCAGACAAGACGCACAAGAGGCACCTCTGCCTTTCACCCTCTCGGCACCCGAGCCGCTGGTCCTCTGACGCGTTCTCACTAGACGACGTCGAGACAGTGTGTAGCGAGCGATCCCGCATGCCGCAGCAGACCGCTAAGCCAAAGGGGCCTACGTCTTTGCCACCGCGCCCTGTCAATGCCGGCGGCCTTCAAACGCCGCAGCGCGTCCGGCGCGGTGCTCGTGGCACTCCCATTCGCTTCCGCCCCGACGCCGGTGACGACAACGGCGACAGTGACCAGGGGGATGGCGCAAACGCATCCGACGGGCTGTTTGCAGAGATGCAGCGCATGCGCGAGGCAAACACTCGGGCCATGGTGCAGCGCAAGCCATCGTGGCACTGACCAGACTGTATGCAGGACTGTCGCGGCGCTCGCACTTCGATTCCTTACACCCACAACGCTGCCAGAGTAACGAAAAGGCCTCGCTCTGTGTTCTTGTTGCGGCGTACTCTCTTCTACCTGTATGCCTCCCCCCACCGCCTCCGGCTGTTCTCCAGAGTGCCACGAGGGCCAACTCCTCATCACTTGCTGTTATTGTGGATTTTTGTTTTATGTTATTTTTGTTTGCCTTTCTCTCCCTCTCGTTCTTCCGCTTCGTGACTTCTCCCTCTCCCCCCCCCCTCACACTCCCTCCTCCCTCTTAGATGATACGGCAGAGACGCACCCGTTATCTGCATCCCCTGTAGACCTGGTTTCCTTCTCTCTCCGCCTGCCGCACTTCGTTCAGGCTCTTTGCCTTGCTGCTTGTCTCGCGCACACGCGCGATCCCCATCCCAGCATCTCACCTCTTTGTATTTGCGTTCATTATTGGTGCTCCCTCTCTGCGTCTTCTGTTTTTCCTCCTCCTCTTCGTGCTCCACCCACCTTTTCATCATCTTCGTTGCGCTGCTGCACTCTTGTGCAGGCAATGCTGATCATCTTCTTGCTCCACCCACCCACCCTCTCTCTCTCTCTAGTAATGTGTGTGCGTGTGTGTGTGTCTCTCTCTCTGTAGGAGTGCGGGCCTAAGGCTTTGTCCTTCATGGGATGCCTGCCTAGGCTGGGGCTTGTCGCGTCGGTACTCTTGTGGTTTGCTGGCTGATTTTCGTGCCTCCTCCTTTTTCTTCACTCCGATTTCCTTTCATCTGTGTACCGTCGTCGCACTCTCTCTCTCTCTCTTGTACGTCTCTATCTGATTTGTGTGGGTGTGAGTGTCGCACACGTGTGCTCCTCGCCTCATCTTCCCCACGTCTGCACTGTGGGGCCGCTCCGATCTCTCGCTCATTAAAGCCGAAAAACGAAAGGAGGAAGCAGAAGTCGCACAAGGCAGTGGAAAGTGTACCCGAAGAGCAAAAAAAAAGGGACACGCTGTCCCCAGTCACTCCCTCTCATCTTCCTCACGCACACGTGCGCAGACGCAGATGTTGACAAGCACTGCTCGTCAGTGGTTAGATGGCCACTGAGTGTACTATGAAGGGGGCAGCCCCCTTCCGCAGCTGAGTGGTACGCGTGTAATCTCAGCAGGGGGTATCTCTTTCCCTTGCGCTCACCTTTCCCTCCCCCTCATTCTTGCTTTCTCTTCAGCTCTCGTGACTGTAGAACGTCGCACATCTTTGCACATCGACGTAGGCGACTGCAGCTCAACCGGCATAGTGGTCTAGCACACGCACACACACACGCCAAGACACTGTTTGTAGGCAAAAGGTCATATCATCACTAGCGCCCTGCGAATCAAGAAACAATCGAGAGGCATAAGAAAAAGAGATGCCCACTCTCTCGGCCGATGCCGCTGACACCATCAGCCTTGTCCGTCAGCTTCAGCTGCTTGACGACAGCACCATCCGGCTGCTGGAGCAGCTCTTCTCGAATCGGTTGGACGCGGAGCTCGTGACGTCACTGGTCGGCGGCCGCGAAGAGTCACTGGCGATTGCGATGTTCCGTCTCTGTGCCGGTACGCATACGGAGCACATCCTAGGGTATGCCTTGCGCTTCTTGGCAGACCTCGTGTACGCCGACCACGAGATCGGCGTGCAGCTTGGCCGTGACGAATGTCAGCAGCAGTTCGGTGGTCATCCGGCTTCTCTGCTGCTGCAAATCGCGTCCTCGCACAGCGAGAGCCTCGGTATCGCGAACCCTGCCATCTTCCTGGCCGCCACGGCGCTCCGCTACAGCAGCTACGAGGGAAATGAAAACACCTTCATGGAGTTTTTTGCGCTGGCCCGCCACACCTTCTCCCCAGAAACGTTGCAGGTGACCGCCGTTGAGTTCACAGTGCAGGCATGTGTGCAGCTCGCACGCCGTAAGGACTTTCGCCAGCTGTTCTTTAAGGAGAGCATTCCCTCCTTCATCCCACACCTGCTCACGGATATCGTGTCGAGCGACTCTGCCACTATCATCCAGACCATCTACGAGACGCTGCTGCTTTCCTGGCTTCTGTCATTCGAGTACGAGGGACTCGTGCTGCTGGTGCGTGAGCGCATGATCCCGCAGCTGCACTGTGTGCTCCAGCGCGTCCAGAAGGAGAAGTGCGTCCGTGTGGCGCTCATGACGCTTCTGAACATGGTGGAAGCCGAGCGCAAGTACATGAACAAGCTGCTAAACCCGTCGTCGGAGGAGTGGGTAGACGACAGGATCTACCTGCTAGGTCGCCTGCATCAGGGCGAGACGCCGGAACAGATGAGCAGCACCTTCAAGAAGGGCCCCTCGCTGGTGGCCGAGATGGTCAGTGTTGGCATGATCAAGACGCTCTCACAGATCTCCCGCCGCAAGTTTGGTGACGAGGACATCAACATCATGGTGGATCAGCTGAGCGCCGCTATGGAGAGCTCGATGCACGTGCTGACGAGCTTCTCGCAGTACCGCGGCGAGGTCCTGAGTGGCGTGCTCGAGTGGACGCCAGTGCATACGAGCACCAAGTTTTGGAAGGAGAAGGCAGTGAAAGTCGAGGACAACGGCTACGAGGTGCTGTTAGCTCTCGGCAAAGTCCTGCGCGAGTCGAAAGACGAGGTGACACTGGCGGTCAGTTGCCACGACTTGGGCGAGATCATCCGCTACCACCCCACCGGTCGAAACCTTCTCACTCTACCTGCGATGGCCGGAGTGAAGGAGCGCGTGATGATGCTCATGTCACACTCGAACCCAGAAGTAGCGAAGGAGGCGCTTCTGTGCACCCAGAAGATCATGGTGCAGCGCTGGGAGTACATGCAGGCAACCGCGTGAAAGGGGAAGCTTGTCGATCCCCGTGTAGGTCTGCACGTGCAAAGGCGTCATTCGTGATGCTCTCTCATGGCCACCTTTGTCTTCTGTTGAGCTCTCATCGAATGGAAGACTCGAATAGAGGCAAGGCATTGGCCCGCGTGGCCACGATGACGGCTGGCTGCGATGGTAGTGTTAACGGCTGGCTGCTCCTCTCCTCCCCCATCGCCGTGAGCACGTTACGTTCTTTTACCGTATGTGGGTGCTCCTCTTTGCCTTCTAGAAGTGCGTCTTCTCTTTCTCTTGCTCGGTGTTCTGTTGTCATGGCTGTTGTTCTTCGCGAGCCGTTTGATTCTCTGTGCGACTGTGGTGGTGGTAGTCGCTGCTGCAGCGCTGTCGGATGGGTGATGGATGACCCTCACCTCCTCCCCCTTCTTTGCTCACTCCCTCTAGCTACTTTTCTCTCCCTGCTACCCCCCCCCCCCACCGCGTGCGTCGAAATCGGCGTAACGTATTGCGTGCTTCTTGTTCTCTGTGTGCGACTGGGCGGCTTATCAAGGTCAGCGCCGACCAAACAGAGAGAGAGATCTGCGCAAAGGGAAATGAGAATATTGTGAGCTCCGTCAAGTGCAACGTGAGTGAAGCACTGACGGAAAGCAGCGCATGATTCGTGATGTGTGCGGGTGTGTCTTCTGGGGGCAGGAGACGAGAGGAAAGCGACGTATGTATTCTCTATTCGGCTCATGAGAGCAGGGTGGAGGAGGTGTGCTCCTCCGCCCATCTCCAATCACACACACACACACCTCCTCACGGGTGTCACCAACGCCGCTCTTCTTCATCCTCCTCCCGTCCTTCCTCTTCTCTTAGCTTCCCTGGCTCTCTTGCTGACAGTTCAGTGTGTATGTGTCTGTGCGTGTGTGTGTGTGTGTGTGCCTGCGTGTGACGCGCAGTGGTGTTGTCAGTTGAACATGCCCACAAAAAGAAAGCTGAGAACATTCATAAACCAAAGACATCACTGGAGCCAAATTGGCCGACAGTATCGCAGAGTGCTGGCGTCGTTGTCTGTGCATATGTGTGTGTGTGTTGTATGGGCGGGGGGTCGCCGCTAAGCTGCACTTGCCGATCACCATCATCACCATCACCCATGTACTCCGACCCTGTCAGCTGTGTACGATGCTTCAGTAGCTCACAGGTTGCTTCCCAACCCCCATCCCACCCTCGCGCGCTGGATGGAATTCAGTGGTCGGCAATGCGACGTTGCCCCCTCCCCTCCTCCTCCTCTTCCCCCCCCCCATGACGGCACTGCAGTGCGTCGCACAAAACACCCCAATCAATGTGTGCCCGCTGTGAGCAAAATGATAAAAGGCTCATCAATCTGCATCCGCTGGTGATCTGATGACGAGCCCCTTTGGGTGCTCTCAGCGACACCAGCTCTCTTTCACCATCACCTTCCTCCCTCTCTCTCTCCCTCCGTATCTTCTGGGCTGCGCGCGCGTGCACGTCTGGGCCTCATCTATGTTTCGTGCAAAACAAACTTTCTTCCCTCACCTCACCTCTCTCTGCACTCCTTCAGGGGAGGAACGGAGGAGAGCGAGGCACAACGTGGCAGCATGTCTGGATACTGCCGCCCATGACACGAGGCGATAGCGCTCGAGGTCCTGAGACGTGCACATCGCAGTCTTAAAGAGGGATAAGCTTTGGGAGGCGATTGCCTTCGTCGTAATCCTGACGAGCTCGGATAGCCGATGGTGGAGGGGTGGGGTGGGGTGTAGTTCACTCCCCTGTGTGGATCCTTCACCAGTCCTCTCTCTCAGCTAACTCCGCGGGTGAAGCAGTGGACTCTACGACTAGTCAGTGCCGCCACGCCTCCATCAGACTTGCAAGAGCCGCCGGTGCTAGGACGGTGCCACGCAGGCATCTGCCTGTCTACGGATGTGATAAGGTGGGTGACGCCGCTGGGCGCTCTGTTGTGTGTGTCCTCCCCACAGCAGTAGCTGCGGTTCCTGCCACTTTTGCTGCCACTGCATTGGGCTCCGCTCTCGTCCCTCGCCCTTTTGTTTACGCGCTTCCAGCCCTCGCCATGGGGAAGGACGACGTGGGAGGGAGGGAGGGGAAGGGGGAGGCAAAAGACGTGCGATTGGCGATGACGCCTCCCACGAGGTCGGCACATGGCCAAAGAAGGCGTGTTGTCTGCCGCTTAATGCCTATCGGCATGTTGTTTTTTGCGTTCAGCTCTGAGTGTCATGTGGGGGGTGGGGGTGGGGTAGTGTATGGATGGCGTGCAACACGATCGATTTCTTATCCCTCTGCATTTCTGCTTTCTCGGAGAGAAAGGACGCGCATGCACCTTGCCCGTGTGCAGTGGGTAGGGTGAAGAGGTCTACTCAGTCAGTGAAGAATGCGATCGGCGGCGAGAGAAGTGGATAAGAGAAGAGGAGGGAATTAGTCAAATAGCAAGAAGAAGCGGCACCACTCTGTGGGTATCGGTCACTTGCCGTGCACGTGTGTGCGTCGCGAAGCACAAAGCATGAATTTGCACGACACGTATTCAATCTGTAGGAGGTGAACGCGGGGGAAGAGGAGGAGGATAAGAGTGGCAGGACCTGGAGAAAGGAGCAGCGTGGCAGGTGTGGATCAGCTGTACTGCCGTCCTTTCCCATATGAACTCAGGTGCACCGTTGTTGTCTTCTAGTCCCTTCCCACTTTTTCGTTTGATATCCTCGACACCAACGAAAACGAAAAGCGAAGCGGGTGAGATGTGTAGGTGGACGATGTGTTGTGTTGTGTTGTGTGTGTGTGTCACTACTTTTAGTGAAGAGAACACAGCAAAAGGAAAAGGCGTCCAGGAAAAGACCGGCGTCGCACTGACAGCGCGACGACACACCGGCATGCGCCCCCATCCATCTCCCCCTCTGTCCTATCGCTGCTCCTGAGCAGCGTTTTTTTCTGTCGCTGTGCTTTCCCCTTTCGGTTCTCTCTTTCTGTACTACTGTACATGCACACATACTCACCCTGCACCATCCCTCCCGCCACTGCCGTCACCGATCAGCTTCATCGTACCTCAGGGTGCACCATCGAGTCCATAAAAAACAAGTGGGAGCTGCTCCGAGCGTTGTTCGCCCCCCCCCCCCAACCTCACCACCACACGTAACTCCCTTTCATTTGTTTCTTTCGCCTTGGTTTCCTCTTTCTCTGCCTTTCCCCGCCTGCCCTCTCTGTGCGTACAATTCATCGCTGCGTCACCCTGTTGTGCCGCCACTTCTACCTCACACCCAAGGACACCCAGAGGTCTGTCCCGGTGTGATATCGGCAGGGAGGCGGTAGTGGACGCCTCGTCAGGAAAGCGAACAAGACGGAGAGGTGCTACCATAGACACACACACACACACACAGAGAGAGAAAGGGGGCAGACAGGCGGACAGATAGAGAGATCGGCTGAGGCAAGCGCATAAAAGTGTCGCTCTCAGTTTCTCCTCGTTTGTCTTCGACTCCGCTCTTCATTTTTGGCTCACATAGAGACACACACCCGCCCAAGCAAAGAAAAGAGCAGCGACGAAAGGGGCCTTCGGAAGCGTCAGACCGACATCGATATTACTTTCCTTGTAGACCCACACACACACAAACACAAACACATACAATGCCACCGAGGAAGAAAGGCGCTCGTAAAGCCCGCAGTGTGGCGACAAAGCGCCATGCCGAGAGGACACAGGTGAGTGTGAAGGAAGAGTGCAGAGAAGACGAGGAGGCGGGCGACGTCCACACAGAGGACAGTCATATGGAGACGTTCGCGGAAAAGTTCCATCGAGAGGAAGAGGAGTGGAGACGAGCAGAGGACCGACTTGAGGACGTTGACAGGGACGACGGAGAAGCCCCGCTAGGGTCGCGTGAAGGCTCACAAGAAGCGCCCGAGGACGAGCCAGCCCAGGAGGCGGTGGGCCATGGTCCTGAAGACGGCGGCGGAAGTGATGACAGTGCCTCCTCCTCTTCATCAGCTGCGCGGCTGTCAACCTACACTCCACCACACGTCTCCTCGACTCGGACAAGCGGGACGGAGCTGGAGCTTATTCATTCAGTCATGACAGTCACGCATCCGTCGCAGCGAACAGTCGCCCAAAGCGACAGCACCGGTGGCGACCTCACGCCACACTCGCGCCTCGTCATTCGCGACATTGACGTGGAGAACTTCAAGTCGTACTACGGGACCCACCGCATTGGGCCATTCCACAAGACATTCACTGCGGTGATAGGCCCGAATGGCTCTGGCAAGTCGAACGTCATTGACTCCATGCTTTTCGTCTTTGGTCGGAATGCCAAGAAGATCCGGCTGGATAAGTTGGCGGAGGTGATTCACAACTCCGCTGCTCATCCGAACCTGTCCTACGCCTCCGTGACCGTGAACTTCATTCGCCTGCTAGAGACCACTGCCGAGGAGAAGGACTCGGAGCAGCGGCAGGAGGTTGGCGGCAGCGGGCTGAGCATCAAGCGAGAGGTGTTTCGCACGGGCGCGTCGCAGTACTACATCGACGGTGCTCGCCGCACGCAGAAGGAAGTGATGGAATGCCTCATCGCCCAAGGCGTCGATCTGGATCACAATCGCTTCCTCATCCTGCAAGGCGAGGTGGAGCAGATCGCGCTCATGAAGCCCAAGGCGGAGAAGGAGGGCGAGGAGGGCCTGTTGGAGTACCTTGATGATCTCATCGGTACCAGCCAGTTTGTGGGCCGAATCTCGGACATGACAGCCGCCGCCGAGACGGCGCAGCTGGCCCGGCTCGAGGCGCTGGACAAGGAACGCAAGCTCAAGGCGGAGCGCGAGGCACTGGACGAAGCCAAAAACTCGACACTGTCCTTCGTCACGAAGGACAACCAGCTTCAGAAGACGCTCATCGTCATGTGCCAGCTGCGCATGCGCGGCATCGAGGAGAGACTTGAGGAGCCGCGGCGCTTGTTGGCGGAGATCGACGAGCGTATTGAATTAATGGAGAAAGAGGTTGTTCAACGGCGAATAGAAAAGGCGAAGGCCGAGGAGGCGTCCGCCGCGGCAAAGAGGCATGTCGCGGAGGTGCAGCGGGCACGCGATGCGCTCCGGGCTCAGCGCCAATCGGCCGAGGTGCACCTTGAGCATGTGAAGTCCGGCGCTGACCAGGAGGAGAAGGCGCGTAAAAAAGCGGCAGACCAGCTGCGCAAGGCCAAAGAGGAGCTGCAGCGGGCGGTTCTGCACCAACAGGACGCCGAGCGCGAGGCGGCCATTCACCAGCAGAACTACAAGGAGGCAACCGAAACCATATCAACTCTGCAACGAGAGCATGATACCCTCTCCGAGGAGCTGCTGCCAAAACTACGTCCCCTTCGCCAGCAGTTGGAGGAAAAGAAGGAGCAGCTCGCACCGTACAAGCGCGCCGTGATGGAGGCTAAGGAGCAACTGCGCACCGTGCAAAGCCGGCTTGGCGGTCTGGCGGATAGTGCCACGAAGAAGCAGCAGCAGGTGGCCGACTTGGCGGCGTCGACGGGGCGAAGCAAGACTCGCATGGCGGAGCTGGAGCGGCTGCTGCGGGATGCCGACCGCAAGGACCTGCAGGAGGAGGTGCTTCAAGTGCAGGATCAAATCGGCGAGAGCGCGCGCCGGAAGTACGCCATAAACAACTCCATTCAAGAACTGAAGAACGCCTACCGTGACGGTGAGGCTGATGACCGCGCGATGGAGTTCCTGTTGGCCCAGCGCTCTCTCAAGGGCTACTATGGTACGTTGCGCCAGCTCGGCCGCATCGACGACAAGTACGACGTTGCCGCCGGCGTTGCCAGCAACGCGTGGGGCTTCCACGTCGTCGAAGACCGCCAGACAGCGACGGCAGCACTCCAGCTACTCAAGCAGAACAACATTGGCCGAGCCACGATGATGGTGGTGAGCGAGGTGGAGCGAGAGGTAGGGTCGCGAATGGCGAAGCCGTTCCAGTGCCCGAATCCAAAGGCGCGCCGCCTCTTCGACCTTATCCAACCGACCAACGCGAAGTTCCGCTCTGTCTTTTACCAGGCCGTCCGTGACACCCTTGTCGTGGAAACGCTGACAGAGGCGCGCGAAACGGCCTTTGGCGGCGGCGGAAGCAGCAGAACAACTGCAAAGGCCTCATCCTCCTCTTTCTCCCCCGCCGGAGGCACAGCAAACCAGCAGCGGTATCGCGTCGTCACCGTCAAGGGCGAGCTGGTGGAACCAAGCGGCGCTATCACCGGTGGCGGGGCGGCTCCTCGCGGCGCGAAGCTAAAGGCGGCTCGCTCGCCCCAAGACAAGCAGTCCATCAAGGAGGACCTGCAGCGCCTCCAGCAGGACCTGGTCCAGGCCGCCGAGGAGGAGCGGGCGCTGAATGTGCGGTTGCACCAGCTGCACGAGCAAGAGTCCCACTTATACCCCGAGCAGCTGCGCCAGTTGCGGCACGAACTGACCACTCTCGTCGCGAAAGCTGACGGAGATGCCGCGCGTCTTGCCTCGCTGCGTGGTGAACTCGCCCAGTCCATGCAGGAGCTGGAGGGCAAGCGAGCGCAGTGCGAGCAAGCCGTGGAGGACTGCGAAGCAGCGCTACAGAAAGCAGAGAAGACCTACATTGCCCATCACGCAGACGTCGAGGCGTTGGAGGCGCAGGTGGACGAGGCAGGAGGCGCGCGCTTCAGGACGGTGGCTGCGTCCCTTGCAACACAGCAGGAGCGCGCTGACGCCGAGGAGGCGAGCCTGCGGGCGTGCCGCAGACAGGCACAGAAACACCGAGCCACGCAGGAGCGCAAGACCGCCGACATAGCCGACTACGAGCATCAGCTCAAGAAGCTGGAGGAGGAGGCGCAAGACAACGTAAAGGAGAAGATGAGGGAGTGCGTAGAGGTGCTGGAAGAGCTCATGAAGGAGCTAAACGGCGCCGAGGCGCGGCTGGCAAACGCGCAGGCGGCCGCTGAGGACGCACGCGCCGCAGTGCCGGTGGCCAACGGAGCCGCTCTCAATGCCCAGAAGAAGCTGGACGATGAGCAGCGCTATCGGCAGACGGAGGCGGTGAAGATTGCGGACGCCCTGCAGGAGCTTTCAAAGTTCCAGCAGAAGATCGAGGGCTGTGAGGAGAAGATCCGCGAGAACGCGGAACTATACGGTAAGGAAACGCTCGGGCAAGGCGACGCCGGGGACGTAAAAGACCAGGACGCTGAGGTGGATGACGAGGACGACGAGGAGGAGGAATGCGAAACTGCGTACAGCAGGAAGCGGGCTCGGGCGCGTCCTAGTCGCAGCCCTAATGAAACTGCGTTGCAAACGTCGTCAGGGGGCGGTTCCTCGGCATTCGTGCCGCCGCCGCCGAAACGGGCACACGTGGAGCTGCGCCACATGACCTTCCGGCTCACTCCAGAGGAGCTGGATGCCTGCGACTACGACCGCTCGGTGCACCTCGCCAAAGCCCTCAGCGAGGAGACGAAGCGGCTGCACAGCGAAATCGACTTCCGCGCCGTCGCGCTTTGGCGCGAGCGCGATGTTGCGCATCGTGAAGCGAAGGCCTTTTACGAGGCGAAGAAGCTTCTCTCCGACGAGGCCGAGCGAGGGCTGCAAACGCTCAAGGACACGCGTCGCCAGGCCTTCATGAACGCCTTTGAGCTCATCCGGCAGCGGCTGAAGGAGGTGTATCAACTTCTCACGCACGGCGGCGATGCCGACATGGAGCTGGTCGATGTGAACGACCCGTTTGAGGGCATCCACTTTGTCGTGCGTCCACCAAAGAAGTCGTGGAAACAAATATCGAACCTGTCCGGTGGCGAGAAAACGTTGTCTAGCCTCGCCCTCATCTTCTCCCTGCACTACATCAAACCCACGCCAATATACGTGATGGACGAGATCGACGCAGCGCTGGACTTTCGAAATGTTTCCATTGTGGCGAACTACGTTCTGCGCCAGGCCCGAGGTGCGCAGTTCATCATCATCTCCCTCCGCAACAACATGTTCGAGGAGGCCCACCAGCTGGTTGGGGTGTGCAAAGTGAATGACACCACCTCCACGCTCGTCCTGATGCCGCGCAACTTCCGGCGACTGGTCGGCACACAGCTGGCTGAGGCAGCGGCGGTGCAGCGGTCGCAACATAGTGAGCGGCATCGCAGTCGCCACCAGCCCGTAGAAGCAACTGTAGCCAGAAATCCCGATCAGGGCGACGTGGATGGCCACGCATGCCGCCCGCGCACTTCCATTGTTTATCAGCCCCACACACCGTCTAGCGGAGCCAGATCAACAGTCAGTGACGCGTCCCCTATCTCAGCATCTGAACGGCTACGCTCCTCTGGCGACATGGACGACTCACACCACTCGCGCAAGAGCATTCGGTTTACCGATTTCAACAGCGTGACAGCGGCTGCAACAGCGGAGGACCATCATGCGCATTGTGTTCCATAGATATACTGCCCCACGCTCACCGCGACCACCAACTCTCGCTTCATCTCACTCGGTGAAGGGTGGCGGAGGAGAGATGGTGCGTCTGTCACTGTCTGCGTGTGCGAGTGTGCACGACTGCCTTCTCTGGTGATGACTTGCTTCTTCACCCTGCACTCTCTCGCCGCAGTCCCTTGAGACAACCGGCAACCGAAACGATGATTTGGTCAGGGTACTCCGCTTCAGCTGCTATCCACCCCGCCCATTCCTGGAGGCATCTCGATGTTTTCTGCCCCCCTCCTCCCCACTACCCTCTGGGTGTAGAAGGCACACACACGCACGTACGCGTGCGTACACCGGCTTCTCATTTTCTCAATCGCAACTACATAGATCATTTATTCTCTCTGTGTGTGTGTGTGTGTGACTGGATTCCTCTTCCTCTGGCGACTCCTACAGCGTTGTTGGCGAAGCTGAGAAGGTGCAATTGATGCGGAAAGGCGAGGAAAGGAGCGAAAGGAGCGAGATTAAGCGGGAAGTGAACGCAGCGTTCATCTACATGAACACTGCGTTCTCTGCCCCTCCCTATACGTGTACACGGAGCCGAGGGTATCTCTCTCTCTCCATCCTTGGCACGTAACGGAGTGCCTCTTGTGGTAATTTTCTTCAGTTTTCCTACAACATGCCTCGTTTGGGGTGTTGTGTGCGAGCTGGCGGTGAGCGCAACTGCCTCTTCACGTCTCTTTCGAACTTTTTTTTCCTCCGTGCGTAATGTGACCATCTTCTGCCGCAAAACACCACTTCAACTCCGCTCTACCCGACCCCTGGGCCTGTCACGGGTCCCCCATCTCCTGACGGGCAGCAGCGCTAGACACACGCAGTACAGCAGTGCACCGCCTCACGCCCGCTCCCGTGATGCCGGTCGCCACCTGGTGCACCCGTCTCGAGGTGGCTCCGGCGCCCCACACCAGTAGGCAGCGAGGGGCCGAGTGGAATACGCTTGGGCCACGCTGCCACTCGGCCCGTCATATGGCCGGCACCGATGCGCTCACTGTTGCGGGTCGCACCGACGCAGCGCCATGCCGGACCGGGGCTGCCGGTACCAGCAGCGACGCCACCCTCGCACCTCCCGGCGTCGTAGGAAGGTGCCTCGGTCCCCGCCAGAAGCGGCTCAGCGCTGGCAGGGAGAGGCGGGCTGCCTGGCTCACCGATGGCGTAGGCGCTGAACCCCTGGGATGCCAGGCACGGAGGGGACCAGCGTCGTCAGTAGGGCGGAGGTGAAAGGGGAGAGGGAAAGAAAAACAATCGTAAAGTATGCAGTGAAGAGGTGTGGCGAGGCGTATGAAGAGAGTGCGCGCACAGGACACGGATCTGACTGCGCTGCCTCCCTTTTCATCTCCCTGTCGTCGTCAAGCTCACTCAATGAGCTGCGGCCGATCCTGAAGCGGAGAAGCGACGAGCCGAAAGAAGGGAGTCTATAGCGGCTGACGCGTTGATCACGTGCTCCTCGTAGTGGGGCAGGCGTTTGGGGACGTGTCGAAGTCCTTCAAACATGTTCCGGTGTGTGTGCTGGAGAACCTGTGTCGTCGATCTTGTCTGCATGGAAATCGTAGAGGGGTAAGTGGGTAAGGGCAAGTAGAGGCGGAGGAATCAGTCACTACAGTCGCCTTGTATCCTCGCGCTTGAGTGCCCCTACCCCCTTGTACTTGGGAAACACAACCACACAAGTTGGCGGTCAATGGAGAAGCAATCGAAGTAGCACAATGGCTCCCCCTCCCTCCACGTCACATCGCCACTTCTGCTGTGGTGTGATGTAACCTGTGGCCCACGTATGTTTTTTCTCCCCTGCTGATTTCCCTCCTCACGCCGTGCCTCTCCCTCTCTCCTCCGCTTCTCTTCTTTGCTCTCTCGTCATGCTCTATTCATATCTCGGCTTGCACGTGTGTGCGTGTGTGTGGGTGCATATTATCCTCTGTGCTGGCAGAGTGTCTTTCTCTCTCTCACTTTGAGCCTGGCGCACCCGCGTCTACGGATACAGTTAAGGCGCCCGCCCTTTTGGACTCGCTCGCTCTCTCTCTCTCCTGCGCTTTTACGTATTCCCCTGTAGTGCTCGGCAAGGGGTCCCATCCGCTTCTCCCTACGCATCACTAGCCCACCCACCTCGTTTCTCTCCCCTTGCTAGTAGCGTCATGCACCTCCCAGGTCGGGCCTCTTCTCTGCGACGGCAGCCAAGCTTTGGTGGCCACCCCGCACGTCCGCACTCTGCCTTGTCGTCATTTCCGCTGCTGATGTTGATCATCATGTTGGGAGGCGGCATTGTGGGGCCGTCATTTGCCGTGGTGCACGCCAAAGACTGCCTCACGCGTGGGTCCAATGCCATGATAGCATGGAAACACGAAGGGGGCACCTTTCAATGTGATAACTGCCTCCGTGCAGATGCTGTGAGCGTGAGCAGCAACACCATTCCGCGTCACTGGACCGAATACGACAAAGACCGCCATGCCATGAACTTCTTCGTGGAAGAGCACCGCGATGGTAATAATGTGTTGGTGCGGGACGAGATCCGCGGGATCAGCATCCTACTGCGCTCGGACTTGAGTGGCATTCGAACCGAGGGCGAGCAGAACTTTCGCCAGCTCTACAGCGGTGCCTTTATCCCCGTGGTGGACTGCACGTAGCTCCCTAGAAGGTCCCTGAGCTGCGGCAGCGCCATAATTGCGACCCCACAAAGACACTCACCACCTGACTCGCAGACACACCTGGTGGTAGTGGTGCTCAACAGAGTACCGCGTCGAGGTGCTGAGGGGCAGGCGAGTGAGCTGGGCCTAGTTTCTGTGGACGCACGTGTGTGCTAGGCTGGTGTGCCGTTGTTGGCATCTTTTTTCTTTTGTTCGTGTGTGGTGTGTGTGCGCGCGCTCACCTTGTCATGGCCAAAGCCGCTGTTTGAGTTTGCCCGCGTGAAGTGTCTGGGGGGGGGGGGGGGGAGGGGGCAACGGCCAGTGCTGTGCAGCCAAAAGACAAACGGCAGAAACAACATAATGTTGGCAGCCCTCCCTCCCTCCCTCCGCCAGCGTTGACCGCAGAAGAAAAAGCGTCGCATAGAGAAGCTCAGCTGCAGCTGCGGCCCCCTTGTTGCCTCCCACTACCCCGCGCCTCTGTCTCTGCGGTGCGCAAGTAGGCCCCTATGCATAACGCTGCGTGTGGGTGTGCGTGTGTCACCCTGAAAGGAGAGGAAGCTGATGGTATGGAGAGTTTCGCTTTCAGCGGCTGCCCTTTGCTTCGCGCGTGCATCGCGACTATGCCCTCGCGCCTCTCAACGCATCTTTTTCTTTGTCCTGTGCTGGTCAACACCTCATACGGCGGCACACACGCGCGAAAGGCATGCGCGGCATTCGTGTTCTGCGGCATGGGAGGCTGGCGTACCCGGTCGGCACTGGGCGGCTCGCCCTCGGCACCGAGCTACTGCCACTGCTTCCCTCCAACGACATCTTCTACGACCCTCCAAAGCTGCGCTGCCGGCTTGATCAGGATGGCTACCTCTACTTCAAGAATACCGTGCCACGTCATGTGGTGAACGCCGCCCTCGACGACCTTGCGAATCAGCTGCACGAGTGCGGGTGTACCCTTGACGAGGACCGCGCGCGGCAAGCGGAGTTGAACGGCTTCACGATGGGTGTACCGTACCCCTCCACCCGTGGCGCCGAGCTGCCACCGCTGAACATCCACCACACCAACACGATTCGCAACGCAGTGAGTGGCACAAGTGTGATGGCGACGGTGCGCCAAGTCTTCGGCGGCGCTGTGAACGTAACGACGCTACAGACGCTGCACCTCGGCGCCCCTGACGAGCCCTTCGGCTTTCGCATGCCCAGCGTACTGTTAAACCGCGGCACCAAACTCGCTCTCGTAGCCTTAGTCTCGCTGCATGACACCCCTCTCCACATGGGCCCACCGCTGCTCGTGCGCAGCAGCAACAGTCAGGACACGTACGCGCCGCTGCGGAAGACGTACGGGCAGTGGGAGGTGGAGGGTGACACGATCCGCGGCGATGGCTGCTATACCGAGAACCCGGCGGAGCTCTCGCCGCTGGGGAAGCTACCAGGCACGGATGAAGTGACCGGGGCCCCCACCATTGTTGACGTCAACCCATTTGTGTCCTCCGCCTTGGAGGGTGGCGACCTGCTGCTGACGACTGTGTACACCATGCAGGCCTTCTTGACAAACCAGACAAACTGCTGGCGCCTCATGGCAGAGGCAGTCTGGTGCATGGACGGCGACGACGTAGGACTAGACCCGCGGTACATGGGTAGCGATGCCCCTGGACTTGCGATGTGGACAGAGCGCCGTGACGACCCGGCTGTGTACCCGAAGAGTTTGATGGAAGCCAAGAAGGAGTGGGGCCTAGTGCCCGACTTGGCGATGTCGACAAGGGACGGAGACTAAGGCGTCGTCAGCCTGAGGTGATAGCTTTACTCTTGCCATTGTTTGCTGTCTGTGAGTGTGCAGGTGTACGATAGGGCGACCTCTCTGTCGCTCCCTGAGCAGTTGCGCTATTTAACCTTAATTTATCAGCACCTTACCGCACTCTGCAGGCGTTGACGTTCGTGGGGATAGGGAGAGGTGGGGAGGAGCAGCGTGGAGGGCTCATTGTCTGCCTCCCTCCTCTCTTCTTCGTCTTTTGCTCGACTCTTCACACACACACACACGCACACAAGTTAACGACTTACACACAAGGCACCACCAACAGAACACAAACAGCGCGTCAGATGGATGCGCTTGCTCTCCTCCTCTTTGCCACCGATGTGAAGAATGCCATGCATGCATCCCACCTCCTCCCTTCTCGTCTTCCTGTGCCAGTAGGTGGGGGTAGGGTATGCTGCAGAGACGTGATTACCTGTGTGGTTGCACCTTCCGCAGCGCACACAAGTCCTTCCCCCCTCCCCCCCCCGCCCCCTTCACATCACTGCTTTTTCCTCTAGAAAGACAAGCATGCTCAAGCTGCTTGACATGCTTGTGCACTGCAGCGCTCCCGCTCCTCCAACCCTCTCCCCCTTTCGCTGTACTCGCCTGCCACTTCTCTCCGCGTGTCGTTTCCTTTCCTTCAGTCTCTCTCTCACCTCCGGCTGAGCTGCATAACCCTACAGCTAAGCCCTGTATCGTCGAGGCCAGCCTTGTTATTGCATATGTGCTTGTCTGGTGCTCTTTCTGCTGCCTCTGATTATCCTTGAGTTGGCAGCGTGCTTCGCGCCCTGCCTCGCGTGCGCATACATTACCACCTAAGCACAAAGAGAGAGAGAGCTTCACACCCACCTACCCCCCCCCCACCACACACACACGCTCTCTCAAGCGCACCAGGGTTTCTCACTCACCCCTCATTCCTCTGTACTCCCCCCCCCACCGCCTCTCTCTCTCTCTCGCTGGGTGTGTTTGCGCCCAGGTAAGTATCGACTCTTCTTTATTTACATTACGTAAAGTGCGCATCCATTCGTCGCCCTCGCGATGCTGCGCCGCAATACGTCAGTACCGGTGCTGCAGCTGCGCCTGCTCACCACCGCGACACCGCATCCCTCAAGATACGCCGCCGGCTCGGTTGCACTCCTCGCCACTCGCCGCGCCTTCTTTGGCAGCTTCGGCAAGCAGTCTGGCAACACGGGTAGCGCTGGGACCTCGTCCGGGACGACGACTGGCAGCTGCGCCGGCAACGCAAGCAGCACCTCCAGTAAGAACCCGAGCACCGGGGTACCGCCTGGCTTCCCACCCGGGCTTGACCTATGTGAACTGCAGACCATGCAGCAGCTCTTCAACAGCCAGCCCAAAGAACGGCAAGAGCAGATGATGAAGCAGGCGATGGAGATGCAGAAGCTGATGCGCAAGATCCCGGGCTTCGGGAAGCTGACGCAGAAGAACACGAAAGTACTGGAGGAGCTCCTAAAGATGCCTCCGCAGACACCACCACCACCCTCTTCCTCCACCACAGCGACGTCGGCGAATACTAAACCGGCAAGCGCGTCCTCCACGAGCGTCGCCGCGTCTGTAGCGTCGTCTCTGCGGCACGACCTCTTTAGTAACGCTGGTGCTTTGAACTCCCAGCACTTGAACGGAAGCGGTAGCAGCGGTGGACCCTCCTTGGACGAGCTGAGGAAAGTAAACCTCGGCCCAGAGATCGAGGCTCTCTTTCAAGAGCTTCGCACCATCCGAAGCCGCAAGAATGAGTACCGTGACAAGTACCACCAAGTCCAGTCCGCATTGGAAAAACTAGAGCGGGAACACAAGGATGTGAGCACGCGTGAGGCGAGCCTACGGAGCAAGCTGACCAAGGCAGAACAGGAGGTAATGCTGCTCACCTCCGAGAACATGGAGCTGCGCGACAGCAGCAAGAGTGTAAGGCAGCTCACACAGTCTAACAGGCAGCTCAAAGCCGAAGTAGACCAGCTGAAGACAGCTGCCCAGTCGAGCACCGCTCCGGGCACGACGACGTATGCTGATCTGCAGCAGCTGCTGCATGAACGCGAGGATGCACTCCGTTCCCTACAGCGAAAGTTAGACCGCATGCGTCGCCGAGATCCCCTGCTGCAGTTCTCGATTGCCTGCAGCAACGTTAGCCGTCTGTGTGCCAGCCCCAAGGGCGGCGATGACGCGGGGGGCACCGACGCTGCCGCCGCAGCAGCAAGTGAGGCAAGTCAGGAGGCAGCCGAGAAAGCCTTTGCGGAGCTGCAGACCAAGTACCAGGAGCGCCAGCAGGCGGCCTGGGAGGCGGCGGCACACGATCACGCTGCGGCTGCTGCTGCATACGTGGCGGTGGTGCGACGCTACGTAATGCGCAGCGTACCGCACTCGAACTACGATGCAGTCGTCGCATTCACCGGCGATGCGGCGGCTCTGCACGCGTGTTTTTCTGGCATAGGCTTCCAGGTAGAGATGCTCGCTGGAGAGCATGGAAAGGCGCACGTGACAGCCACGGCAGACGCCTTGCCCTTCTCCACCACACCAGGGCCGTTTGGCTACGCGCTTGCACTGAGCCTGTCAAGCGGCATGGCCAGAGTGGAAAGCGGTAGAGCCGGCGCCACCCTTCCGCCCCCTGCGTTCACAGTGACAAGTGCGCACCCGTTCGTCTCTGCCATCCTTGTGCAGAACACGAAGCGGTGCAGAGTCACGTACGACACGGCACGCGCCAGTGGCCCCGGTGGGCAGGCGACGAACGTCGCAGAGACACAGGTGTACGCCAAGCTTGCGATTGACGGTGCCCCGGCGTTCACAGCAGAGGCGCAGGATTCGCGCAGCGCGCTCAGCAACAGGGAGGCCGCCCTTGACAAACTTCACCAGCAGCGCCGCCTGCAGTATAACGACACACTGGCAAAGCAGGAGAAGGTCGAATTGGTGAAGGCGCAGTTAGTGGCCAACATACGTGGCCAGGGCGGCTTTGCCTTGGAGGAGGACGTGCACCGCCTGGTGCAAGAGGCAGTTATAGCGAAGCGGGTGACTGCGGGGGATGCCGCGCTCGTGAAGATGCTGCAACAGCTTGGTCTCTTGGCCAGTGCGGCTTAGAGGGCCATGTCGATGGGCAAACGAGAGGAGGGCGGCGAATTTATCCTCACCAGAGTACCCCCCCCCCTTCCCTTCCACCCCCCCCTCGTATTCCTCCTCTACGCCTGCATGCTGCGCGTGCGTATGTGGATGGGCACTTTTCCGCGATATTGTGTTCGCTGGTTGTGGCACGGAAGATTCGAAAATGGGCTGCGTTGAGAGTGGGGGGGAGGGGGGGGGCGCCGCGTGCCTGGTTTTCCCCGTCCTCCCCTCCTCGACTTCAAACTCTTTTTGTTGTTTGTTTCGACGGTTGCTCTGTTACACGCCCCACCCGCGAAGTGCTCCATCGCTGTGTAGCGGACAGCGCTTGTGCTCTTCACGCAGTGACGCCGCTCGACCTCTCCACCATTTGTTTGTGTATTGTGGATTTGGTGGTTCGTTTTTTTGCTGGTTTGGAAGCCGCTCTGAGTAACTCACTCCCACCACAATCACACGCGCACACGTCTGGTGCGCCTATGTGCCCTCCAGCCTCGAAGGGAAAGGATATGTTCCTTTCGCTGATATGTGTGGTGGATGGCGTTTACAATGATGGGTGAGTCGGCGCACCTCGTGTGATGACGATACCCCGCAACCCTCCCCCCTCCCCGCTTACTTGCAGCCGCTGCGCTCCCATAGGTCTACAAACATCAGCGACACATCGAAACTTTGCCGCCCTTTCCACGTTGTATCTTACCCCGATGCCCTAACACCTCAAGCTGAACAGAAACTCTTCAATCAAACGGGAGAAACTGAGGACGACAAGAGCTGCTGAGCGCCATGCATCGCGCGTTACAGCGCTCTACGAGGACGGCGAAAGGAGCTACACAGCCTCCCCCCTCCCCCTCGCCCTCTTCGCACTTGCGGACCCGAGCAAGTTGCAATAAATAGGGTTGTCATGCCTGACGCGACTCCAGGCACATCGCTCGCTCGAACAAAAACCCTGACACAAGTGGGTGTACATCTTACGTGCGTTGACTGTTGTTTTGGTTTCGGTGAACGCACGGCCCCTGATGGTGGCTACCACTCCTCCGTGCGCGGTATCCCAGGGTTCAGCCTCCACTTTGCACGGGGAAACCAGACAGGCCCCTATCCCTTCCCAATACCGAGCCACCTCTGGTGCTGGCAGGATGAAGTCCCTGCGACGCAAGGAAGGTCAGAGCGATTTAGCGCTGCTGATGTTGGCGGTCAGGTCCTGCAGGGCACTGCTTCGGAGCGACCTGTGAAGCGAGTGGATGGGCTGAGTGTGAGGCAGAGATCCTGCCCCGATGACGGGGTCGGCGCATTACTGCACTATTGTGTGGCTAGCGCTGCGCCGCACCACGCGATTGTGGGCCCGTTACAAGCCTGGGGGAGGGGGAGGGGGGGGTAGAGTGGAGTTCGACACTTCTGTGGTATGGCAGCGAGTAGGTGTGTAACGAGAACAACGAAAAGAATGCACGGCACGTTGTCATGAGATGGCTCTCATCACACACGTCTCGCACGTCTCCATCCATTTCCTTTTCGTTGTCTGCATCGGCGCTGTGCATCTCACCACCACCATCCCGTTCTGTGAGTTAAAAGTTTCTGAGCGCAATCGCACCAGTTTCGAGGGCCTCATCATTCCTGTCGCCGAAAAAGGGGGAAAAACAGAAATCGAACCACGCACGGGCGCCTCCGCGCTTAGTCCTCACCTCTCCCTCCCCTCACTTAAGCGCGGCGAGACACACACACCTTCTATCGCTTTGCTTTGTTTGTGGTTGCTCTCCTTCGGATTAGGTGCCGTTTCCTCTGTGTATCGCTACTCGCCACACCCGCACGGCTTCTTCAGAAGGGTGCGGGAGGGGCTTACTCGGTTGTTTTGCTGAGGTGGGTATGTGTGTGTGTGTGGAGGGGGGAAGTAATAGTAGTCGCTCTCACTCGTCTGGCTCTTCTTTACGCCGATCACAGAGAGTGTGCCCATCACCCGCTATACGCGCTTTCATAGAAACGTTTTCCTATGCGTGATTGGTAATGCCTTCCAGCGTTACCAATCACGCATAGGAAAAAAAGGTGATCGACGAAGCCGTACGGCACACCGCCAGAACTGGCAAAGTCTTTAGTCGCTGCATGACGCTTCATCCGACGTCCACGCAGCACGGAACTGCCTTGGGTGAGTGCAAGTGCGCGGCATGCGCAGCCACGGTGCATGGACGCGTTCTCGCACAGTGTCTATGGTATGCAAGATGATGACGAATGCTCGTCAGCGTCGCCGCTGCTGTCCCCACATCCCCACGTGTAGTGCCGAGGTGGTGAAGCAGCGCTCACGTGCCTTTGCACGACGCCATCTCCTCCTTTCACGCCGTGTGCATCCTCGCATGACGCCGCTTGAGGCTAGCATCATTATGTGCAACTACACAGTGAACAGAGTTGCCGAATTTGGTGAGTATCCATCCGCTAGCGAATGAAATGGCCATGCTCACGGAGCAGCTGCCCATCAACACTGCCTATACCCCCTCCACCAAGTCACTCGCACACACGAGTGCAAATAACTCCCCACCACGAAGCAACACCGACAGGACCAACACCAGTACGCCGGACGACGGCCATCGCAAGAATGTATTCCCGCCGAGCAGATCGAAAGGCGTTTTGTCAGACTGTCATGACGGAGCCTGCGTAGGCGAGGGCTTGTCGCTGCCTATCGATCTGTGGTTGCCTTGAGTCGGTCATGTTGAACTGAGGCTTGGGTGGGTCGAGGCAGGCACACCTTTTCGTCCCCCTTCCCGTGTGTTTGCTGCTCCACTGTTGTGCGTCTGCCTCCTTTTTTTTGTTTTGCGCTACTCTCTTCGGTGCTGCTTTTCCTCCATGTTGGCTTGTCTTTCGTGCCTCCGGTTGGCATGTGTGTGTTTATGTGTGGGGGGAGGGATTGATGTGCCAAGAGAGGCGTAAACTTCTCTGCGCCGAGGTGCCGTGGCCGCTGTGTCGCCCTCTGTGAGAGGTAAAGGGGGTCAACGAGAGGACTTGCATCAACCACCTGTGGGACCTCTCCGCTCCAATAGGGTCGAATACATGAACAGAAACGCACACGCGCGGAACGAGTAAAGGGACGCTCGACGTCTGTGAAGTTGTTATATCGCGTTTCACTGTGGTCACACCAACTGGCGTGGTACTTCTGTGGCGTCGCTGCCACCACGGCAAGCGGTATACTATCCGCAGACGTACATGTAGAAAACCCCCACTGTGTTTCTTCCGTCAGCCTCGAGCTCAGACTCTCGCTCCCCACCTCCCCTGCCCCTCTCTCATTCCTCCTCATCTTCTTATTTCCTTCTCTCCCCCTCTTACACTCAGAGCGAGCAGAAGACGCGCGGAAGGATCACATCTACGTACACAGGGACGCATCGGCAATCATCTCCACTGGTCTTTGCCAAACAGAAAAGCACGCACCGACTATCCATCTTGTGTGTGTGTGTACTCTCGCTCTGTATTTCATTTTCTCTGTGACCGCCTGTGCGCGCATCAGCCCGCTCCACAGAGAGAGAGAGACTCAAAGCATACAACTTTCTCTTTGCTCTTGCACCCACGTTTTCTCTTTCTTTGCCTACTTGCCAAATAATGCTTCCATCGAGCTTCTCGTCCCCCACTGCCGGTAGTGGCGATAACACTGATGACGCGACAAACACACACATGCACGTACATACGGTGGTCATCAACCTCGGCGACGCAGACCGCATCGCTGCAGGTGCCAATGTGGGGATGGTGAACGTCTTATCTGCCGTTCCAGCGACGGTATCAGCCGTGATGACCGCAGCGATGGATCTATCTGACTTGCCAGGACTGGTGGACCTGGTCAGTGACACAACACCTGCCAACAACGCCGCACGCGAGTGGAATGCACGCAGTTGTTCCCCCTTTGCCCCAGAGGAAGTAATTTCCACCTTTGACATCGTGCAGCCACCGCCACCCTCTCCATTAACTGCCATCGCTTTTACCAGCGGTGGTGGGACTGAGTGGGCGGACACAGCTGCGAGCGCGTCCCCGCCACTGTCGGCGCCAGAGGTAAAGGAGTGCGCCATTTGCCTGGAACCGCTGTTTCGTATGTCAGTGAGGCGTGTTGCACCAGGGAACGGCGAAAACTTGCCGAACTCTGCTCCGTACCGTTCCAACCTCTCCGCCGCTGACCGCGAGGCACCAGCAGCGCCGTCCCAGGCGCCTCCCTCCCACCCGCCCACCCCTTCCTTGCCGCTCTCTGTGGCCCCTCCCGATGCTGCCGCATCTTCCGACGCAACCCAGCCACCAGCACGCGACATTGTGGCCGAGGCCGCAATGGATGTGAAAACAGTGCGGGAGGTGTACTGCGGCCATCGCTTTCACGAGCCGTGTATTCTACGCTGGATCACGCTAGGACACTACCTATGTCCGCTCTGTCGATCTCCCTTCGTGTTTGAGTGAAAAGGGGGTGCGGGGGAGGGGCCATGTGCGGTTGATTCTCAGTGTGTCTCTGGGCCCCCTCACGAAGGGAAACTCCTCCGTGCGCGGTATCCCAGGGTTCAGCCTCCACTTTGCACGGGGAAACCAGACAGGCCCCTATCCCTTCCCAATACCGAGCCACCTCTGGTGCTGGCAGGATGAAGTCCCTGCGACGCAAGGAAGGTCAGAGCGATTTAGCGCTGCTGATGTTGGCGGTCAGGTCCTGCAGGGCACTGCTTCGGAGCGACCTGTGAAGCGAGTGGATGGGCTGAGTGTGAGGCAGAGATCCTGCCCCGATGACGGGGTCGGCGCATTACTGCACTATTGTGTGGCTAGCGCTGCGCCGCACCACGCGATTGTGGGCCCGTTACAAGCCTGGGGGGAGGGGGAGGGGGGGTAGAGTGGAGTTCGACACTTCTGTGGTATGGCATCGAATGGTCGCGACTCAAGTGGAAAACCCACTCTAACAACTCCATAGAAAACGGCATTCATATACGAGCAGAGAGAAAGCGATACCCCGGTATGTCTGCCCACCGACCCAGGCAGGCGTTCAATGCTGGTCATCATGGACGGATGGATTGACAGACTCTCTTATCACAATGGATTCTCCTGTGCTAAGCAGCAGCAGCACCCCCCCCCGCCGTGTGCGTGTGCGTGTGCGGGTGTGTGTGTGTACGTTATGGCCTTGCATGTGAAACGTTGTGTCGTTGCTTGGCGTGAGTAAAATTCTGCGCTTTTGGTTTTGCTGGGCGTGTGTGTGCGTGTGTGTGTGTGTGTGTGTGTGTATCATCCCCCGTCCTCCTCGAGCTCTCTCCTTCCCTCTGTCTCGTCACTCTCAGTGGTGAACGCCTGCACGCGTTGTGTAGTTTTCTGTTGTGCTTTCTGGGGCGCGTTAAACCCACACGCCCGCTGCCTTTCTCGATGTGAAGCTCACTAAGTTGGGAGAAGAAGGGCACACATACACACGCACACACACACACACATACGGGACGCCTACAAGAAATCAGCAGGTCACAGTCCTTCCATCAGCGTTGGCGTGATTTTCGTTCCCTCTGCTCTCGCATCGAATGCTTCTCTGCTTGCTCGCCTTCATCTTGGCTCAGCTCTTTCCACCACTGCCCCTCTTTCTCTCCCTCCCTCCCTCTCTCTCTCTCTCAGCTTCGCGACTCCCAAGTGTGTGTCTCTCTGCTTCAGTTCTTTCTCGGCTGTCAAGTGCGATCGCGACAATGCAGGCAAGTCGAGTCATATCACTCTTTGGCGTGCAGTACCCCATTGTGCAGGGTGGCATGGTGTGGTGCAGTGGATGGCGTCTGGCGTCTGCCGTGAGCAACGCAGGCGGCCTCGGTCTCCTCGGCGCCGGTTCCATGATGTTCGATGTCTTTCAGCACCACGTTCGTCGCTGCAAGAAGGCCACGAAGAAGCCCTTTGGTGTCAACCTCTCTCTCACCCACGACATGTCGAGGCACATAGAATTCCTCATCGAGGAGAAGGTGCCGATCGTGTTCACGAGTGCTGGAAGCCCTAAGCTGTGGACTCAGAAGCTGCAAAGCCACGGAATTAAGGTGGCGCACGTCGTGCCCAACTGCAAACTCGCCCTCAAGTGCGAGGCGGCAGGGGTTGACGCCGTCGTGGCAGAAGGGTTCGAGGCCGGTGGCCACAATGGACGGGAGGAAATCACCACGATGACGCTGATCCCACAGGTGCGTAAGGTACTGGCGCCTGAGATACCCCTGATCGCAGCGGGTGGCATTGCGAGTGGGGAGGCAATGCTAGCGGCTATGGCTCTTGGGGCGGAAGGCGTCCAGGTAGGCACGCGCTTCGCGGTCACTCAAGAAAGCTCGGCAGCCGAGGAGTTCAAGAAAAGATGCACAGCAGCAGGGGAGGCCGAGACGTGGCTAACGCTGAAACAATACAGGCCGACTCGTCTCCTACTGAACGACTACGGCAAGGAGGCCCGCCGCCTCTCTGAGTCTGGCGCCACCAAGGAGCAGCTGAAGGCGTTCTGTGGCGAGGGCCGCACGAAGAGAGGGATCTTCGACGGTGACTTGGCGAACGGCGAGCTCGAGATTGGCCAAATTGTGTCGACGTGCAAGGACATTCCGACCGCGGCAGAGGTGGTAGAACGCATGGTGAAGGAGTTCCGCGCCCGTAACGAGCAGCTGGCCAAGATGAAGTTGTAGAGCACAGGAACAAAGCAGTATATCCTTCTCACAGAGTCGAGCGTTGAGAGTCACACGGACACCAGACGGGAAAGAGCAGAGCTTTGACAGAGAGACGCACATGCACACGTGTGTGCGCTGCCACCACCACTATCACTGCCGTCGCCGTGCCTGACACAGACACGCGCACTCCGTCTATCTTCCCTTTTCGTTCAGTGCCTAGTGCGCCCATCGCGATCGCCTCCGCTCTCTTTGTTTCCGATTCCTCTTTGGGGGCTCCTCCCTCCCCACACGCACGCACTTTGCTTCAGCACCATCACCTTCACCTGAGCAGCGTGTGGAAGGCAGCAAACAAAGCTCTGCCACAACTACTCAGAATGGCACACCCATACACGCACACAGAGACCCAGGCGCACACGCGTCGTCCCACATCCGCCTCCCTCTGCCCCACACCTTCCCACGCATAACCACGCCTGTTACGGTGTCGGTGTATCCGGGAGCAGTAAACGATGGTGAGTCTCGCTTCTCCTCTCCCCCCCCCCTGCTGCTGGGCAGTACGATCAGCTGAACTCCCGCTGAGGGAAAACAAAACTGTTGGCCCTGTCAGAGTGGTACCCAGCGAACGAAATTTGCCACTCTTCAGCGTGGGGGAGGGGGGAAGTCACGCACACACATGAACGGCCCTCTCGTCTTTACAGGGCCCCCCCCCCCCCCTCGCAT
>NC_025867.1:474624-521351 GCF_000755165.1 Leishmania panamensis | reverse complement strand
TTCGTTTCTCTCGCTTATGCTAAGGAAGCTGTTCAGTAGTTGGACTACCTCGTCTGCGAGCGTCCGTCAGTCCCACCCCTGGCCAGCCCCCACTATGTCGGTCAGGGTGGGGAGGGGGCGGGGCGATGCCCCCGCACTTGCATGGAAGTCATCAGAAGGAGACGCAGGAATTCTGTGCGAGTGGAATATACCAGTCCGACCTCTCCCTACCTGGCGACGCCGGACACGCTTGGTGACATCGCCTCATCGCAGACTTGAAACATGGAGATGGTGCCCCCTCCTCCCGCAACTGAATAAGTATCGACTCTCTTGCTCTAACGGCCAACGAGCAGGTTCAGCAGTTATCCACGTATTCACACGCATTCGCGTCTGTGCCGTTCCGCCTTTTGGTTTTTCTCTCATTCTTTGCTCCCTTTTTTCCATTCGCTAGCTCTACCCGCACCTTGAAGAATACCCTGTCAGGAGCATGTCGGCACACACACACACACATGAGTGGGAGGGCACGTACCTACGGACACGATTACGGTATGTGTGTAGGGTAGACACACTGCTGTGAGGAGGCCACTACTCTTGTGCTCCCTAACGAACTAAAAGTGTGAGGGAGAGGAGAGAAGGGCCGGTAAGGAACGAAGGAGGGTACTGTGTAGCACCGCACCGCCTCCCCTCCCCCATTCAACGTGGCTGCTTGAGAATCTTTACTGCTGTTCGTGCTCTTTTTGAGGCGGCACTTGTGTGAATGCCCCTTTCACGAAGTCCTCCTCCTCCCCCCCCCCCTTCACTTCGTTCCTTTAACTCACTCTCTTCCCCCCCCCCCCCGCGCGCTGTGTACTTCTCCGCTTAGGTGCCCCTCTTCCCATTTTGCAGATGCGCGCTCTCTCGCTCTGCAGAGCCGTTTCTTGTTTTTGTTTTCGGGTGCATCCGGCGTCTTGTCCGCTCTTTCGCTGTCGCCGTGGTGGTGGCAGCCGAAGTGGCCCTCACTCTCCTCCCCCCTTCTCCCTTTCTCGCCACCACCGACCTCGTCACCTGTTTCCTTCCTTGGGCAGACAAACACTCACAGAGGCGCCATCGGAGTGGTGCTCTTAGGTGTTTGTGCATGCGTGGGCATGGTGGTGTGTCCACGCCGCTCCTCCTCCTTTCTTCACTCGTCTTCCCGTGCCCTGGTTAGGCAAAGACAGCCTAGGCGGAGCAGAAAGGAGAGCGCGCCTTATGGGAAGTCCTTGTCGTCGGGGGGAGAGGGGGGAGCGGCCAGGACTCGTTATCATCCCTGTCTCTCTCCCCCTTGTGCTTCGACATCTCTGCGGGTGTGGAAGAGGAGGAGCCCAGAGGTCGCTGGCATACTTTGCGGGGACTTTACACCGACTGGCAAGTGGCAGCCGTCGATAGGCAAATCATATTTCTGTTGTTTTTAGCGTCCGGGGCAAGACCGCGAAAGAAATTCTCACAGGATCCAACAGCCCGCCCCCCTCCTAACTCGCATGATCTCTTGCCTCGATCCGCTCCTTTACTCGCCCCACATTGCAGCTGCAAAGTGCACCTCTCGCTCGGCGCCGTTCTCCCCCTCTTCCCCTTTGTGTAAAACCCCCTTGCTGAATGTTGTGCATGTTACGGTGAGTCCGTTCTTCAGCGCTTAGGAGCGAGGGTGTCCCTCCTTCCTCTCCCTCTCTCTCTCTTTCTCTTCTCCCATTGGTGAAGACACCTTCCACTCTGTGATCCTTCTCAGTGGGAGTAACCGCCCCCCCCTCCCGCTTTTCCCGATGACTGGAGGTTTCAGGTGTGTATCACCTTCTTCTCTGGAACGATCACCTCGAGCGTCAGTGACCCGCCTCGGAAGCCATCGTTTCCTCTCCGCCAAGACAGTCTGGTCGTGCAGAGCAGAAAAAGGTGGTTACTAGCGCATTTAACCGCGCGAAGGGAATTACGCCACGCCCAGCCTGTAACGCGGTAGAAGCGGTGGGAAGACGCTGATAACGCGGTAGAAGTGCGTCTCTGCTGTGCTAGCCTTCCTCATAGCAAACGACTCTACTGGCACCTCACCCCGCTAGTTTACCGGCTGTAGGTTTGGGCTAGTGGCGGAGGGGGGAGTTTCGAGGCAGTCGTACCGCGAGAATGGAAAGAGTGAGTCGATTGAGAGGGGGATCGACAAAATGTGCGAGTATGCCAGAGAGCACGTCGCTAGAGGATGCACAGCCAAAAGGGAGCGCGCGTTTCTTCCTTACGATCCTCCACGCTTAACCGAGGGGAGGGGGACATCGAAAGAAGGAAACCATCGATGAAGCTTGGCGTCATGTCATTCCTCTCTCTCTCTCTGTTGTCTCTTGCCAGTGGGCGCCACGGCACCACTCCCTGCATCTGCCTTTCACTCCTTCTGCGCCCACATGAGGCGACTCTTTTGCGGTCGCTCAGAGTGAGGTGGGGAAAAATAGGAAAGGCGCGAAGCAGGTGAGAGGCGGGGACAGGGAAACGAAAGAAACGGGGGAGGAGAATCGTCATGGGGAGGTGAGAGGACGGCTGGCGTGCAGGCAGGTGCCATCACCCTCCCTCTCTCATAGTAGCTCGTATCGGTCCGTGTGTCTGTGCGTGCGCGCAGACGATATCAGCAGAGTTGCGTTGAGTCAGAGAACACACGCGCCCACAACAACAAAAAGGCGCATGGACATCCGGTGGTGCCTCTTGTCTTTAGTGGCCCTCTAATGACGGGCATCCCCATTTTCGAATGTCGCTGCTCTCGACTTTCACCGCTCACGCACTCCCTTTCGCTCCCCTTGTCATCTCGCTGCCTTCGTGCTTCTGCTGATGTGTTTTGCTCGGTATCCCCTTTCCACCCTCCGCGGCATGCGTCTGGCACATACCCACACACTCGCTTGCGCGCACGTTTGCGTGCTCACGTACCAGGATAGCTGTGTACTCAGCCTTGTCAAGCAAAGCTCTTTGCGTTTAGCCACCGAATCCTTTTTCGCTAGGGAGTGAATCTGAACTGCTTGCTCGCCACTCCTTATTACCCCTTTCCCCCTTCTTCCTCTCTTTGGGTGTAAGTTTGTAACTGCGCGTGCCACTACTCTCGCCACCATTCGCCGCTCCCCACCCTCGACCTGCTCCTCTTTTCAGAGTATTCCGTGCAGTGCTACTCGTTGGGTCACTACCATGGCCAACAACGCCAACCAGGAGTCGCACGCGCTTTATGGCGCTGTGGTGGTGCGCCTGATGGATCGTGTGATGCTCTGTAAGACGCCTGATTTGCCTACGGGTGGCTTCACAATACCAGGCACCGCATGGGCGGACCTCGTCAGCCGCTGCAGCGCTCCACACTTCCGCACCTCCGCGTTCCTCAGCGTAACCGCCGACCGGGACCCCACACAGGAGGTGACCTTGTCCTACCACCTCATGACCGATGACGCGCTTGGCTACGGCGTGATCGGTGCGAAAGCAGTTGGCCGCCGAGAAGGGCACGCCGCGCTCGACGAGCTGGCGGCGCTCTTCAAGAAGATGTTCGTAGAGCCACCGTCGAAGCTGAATCCAAAACTGGTGGATGTTTTTGTGCGTCCAGCGCGCGACCTCATGGTGAGGCATAGCAGCGGTGCCGCTGCGGGAGCGGCAGACAACAAAGTGATGAAGGTGAAGCTAGCGGTGGATGAGGTAAAGAACATGGCGCTGGACAACGTGGAGCGCGTCATCCAGCGCGGGCAGCGCATCGACGACATTGTGCAGGCTACTGATGATCTTCAGTTTCAGGCGGAGGGCTTCCAGCGCAATAGTCGTGATCTCCGCAACCAGATGTGGTGGAGCTCGATGAAGGGGCGGATTATGCTGGCAGGTGCCGTCAGCTTCATGCTCATGCTGTTCTACTTCACTTTCTTTGCTGGTAACGGCAGCAGCAAGAAAACGACGACGACGACGCAAGCTCCGAGCTCGTCACCGGCATAGGCGTTGGCGCAGTTTTCTCATTGCCCCGCTTTTTTTTTTGGCGGCTAGTGAAGGGCAGGGAGAATGCGGAAAAGTGCACAAAGGAGACGGGTGGCTGGCCTCTCCCCACCATCGAGGCGTCTCTTCACTCACCCCGGCATGTGCAAGTGGCTGCTCTGCTGAGAAAAAGAGAGGAAGACGAGGCTCAGCAGCACCAGTGCCTGCCCGCAAATATTTCGCTCGCCACGACTCTCGCATGGCTGTTTGTCCGGGCATGTGTGCTCTTGTGAAGTGAGAAACGCGCACTCCCGGGGTGCGTCGTCTCGGTCATCTGCAGCCCCCCCCCCTCCCTCCCCCTCCCCCCAAACCCAAATTTGAAGTATGTGCTTTGGCGCTCTGCCTCTCCTCCTCCTCTCCTTTATTATTCTTCTTGGATGATTGGTTGTGGCGCTTTCTATCTGACGCTCACGTTCCCTGTTGCCCTCTGCTACGTTCTTCACACACACACACGCACTCTCGCGTAGCATGTCTGTGTGTATGGGTGTCATACACGTCTGCCCCTTCCCCACTCCTCCACCCTTTCCTCGCCTCTCCGTTCCACTCTGAGTCACACCAACACCCTCTTGCCTCTTCGCGCGTTTCATCTCTTCGCCTGGTGTCCTGTTTTGCATCTACCGCCTCCCTCACTCCACTCCGCCAACGCTACTCTCTGAACCCAGCCATGTTTCTTGGTCACCTGAGAGTGGTGGTTGTGGTCTTTGTATGTGTTTGTGGGCCTGTCGCTCACCCAATGTGGTGGCTTCTCTCTCGTTGTACCTCTTCGAGCCCTCCTCATGCTGCTTTCCCACGAACGGGGAGGAATTGCGATGTTTTGTGCCACTGACTCTCCCGTGTCACGTTGACAAGTACAGGAAAACAAAGAAACAAGCAAACACCGCACAGTAGCGAACGAAAAGGGGTAACGCACGCGCGCGCCTACTTTACCCCTTCCCCTCTTTCACTAGACCTCTTTGACAGCAGGCACGTGGGGAAGGGAGGGGGGAACGTTGTCATACGTACGAGAGAGAGAGAGTGAGAGGCACGGTATTTGCTTCACAGCGTCCCCCTCTGTCATCGTCTTCGTGAGTTGTGGTGGTGCAGTCTCTCTAAGGGCTAGGGAGGGAGCAACGTCGCCGTCACACTCGTGCGCTCTGATCTTCTTCGGGGGAAGCAGGGTTGAGTCCCCATGTTGTGTGACTGCTGTCATCGCACCCTACACTACTCGAGCTTCTCCTCTCTCTTTTTTGCGGAGGGATTAGTGCCACTCTCCCCCCTCTCTCTCTCTCCCAGGCCCCCGTCTCTGTACCTGCGCTGGTGCACGTGCAACACAGTGCCCCACGCGCATAGGGCTGAGCAGATTAGTCGCGATACGCTTTGTTGGGGGAACGCGCGCGCGCCTCCACGGTTGCGGCACTGGTCTCTCTCTGCCTCTCCTCTGCTGCTGCGGTGTGCCTTGTCCACCTTGTCCAGGGGGTGTCTGTCTCGCTTGGTGGTGTTCTCTTTTGCGGTGCCGTGTACACCATCTACCAGCCCATTCCTGTAGCCGCTACACGGCTGCGGGCCTTTCCGGTGATCTAGTCGGACCCAATTTCCCCTTCTCTATTCTCACTTTAGTAGCACCGCTTTTTGGTAGTTCTGCATTGATGTTCATGCTGATGCCTCACGCGTTTTCTCCTTGCGGCCCGCCGAGTGGCCCCTCACCGCAGCAGCACCGACACAGTGGTGCGTCTGGGCGTCGACTTGCCCCTCTTCCACCGCCGCTGCGTACAGCCCCGCATCAGCAGGGGAGTGCCGCGCGGGCTGCGCGAGACCCAACCCCGCCCCTCTCGTCAGCGCTCTCCTCATCTTCCTCGACCGTCATCGCTCGAGGCAGCGCTGGCAGCAGCAGCGACCCTCACCGCGATGGTCAGCACCGCCTTCCACCTTTGCCGCAGCTGGGCAGTCGAACTCGACACGATGCGCCACCAGCGTTGCCCAAGCGAACTGTCGTAGGTGCCTCCGTACGGCGGCTGTTTGCGGGTACGGCACCCGCTAAGCGAGCTAGCCGATCCGGAAAGAGTGCTGGTGAGGTTTTGGTGGACGACAGTACAACGACACGGCCCTCGTCGGGAGAGACGCAGCGCCAGCTCGGTCTTGCTGTAGCAAGGCAGTCCATGCCGCAGGGCCTCCCAAAGCCACGCCCACTTGCACTACAGCGCAGAAGCGGTAGGGCATTCGGTAGCGACGCCGCAGAGCCTGGGAAGTCCCGCGTGGCAGGGACAACTCCCATAGATGCAGTCAGATTACAACCACCCGCCCACCCGGAGCGCAATGGACAACGGCACACGTCATCGGGAGCATCTCTGAGCACCGCGGCAAATGACGCCGCCGCGACGCGCTCAGCACCAGTAGGAGTACCGGGCGCCGGTTGCCGACCATCTGCAGAGCAGCAGAATCAGCAACAACGAGCCAGTAATAACCCTCCGTATGCTCTGCAGGACATGAACGAGCTTGTCTTCACCGACCCGCAGAACTGGAAAACCGAGGAAGAGCTCCCTGGCGTGGTCTGGTCGTTGCTCGAAGGCGTGGCGTTGGAGGCGCCCTACACCAGTGATCTGTGGACGCAAGCCTACGTGTGCCCTGCTGGCCTATTACAAGCGCCGAAAGGAAATGCATCTGCATTGCCGGCTATGTGTCTGCACCGCGAGGGTCAGCAGCGCACCAATGGCTTCTACGCATGCGTGCGATGTGGTACGCCAGTCTGCGACCCATCTCATCAAGTGATACCGGCATCTGGCTCTCTTCGTGGTATCGCAGTGTTTGATGCGCTGAATATGAGCGGTGTTGAGCTCCGCGTCGCCATGCCGACTGTGCTAGACAAAGCAGCTCGGCTGTCGCGTGAGGGATGCTCTTCGTTAACAAGTATTCGGGTCGCCATATCACACGACAGACCGGAGGGTGCTGCGGAGCTCGATGCGACCGCAGGTGGGCTGCGATTCCTCGTGCATTGCCGCCACTGCAACGGGTGTCTGGGTGCGATGCTGCTTGGTGAGGTGAAGTGTGCTCCCTCTGCTGACGCGCCCAGACCCAGTGTCCTGGCAGTGACCTCCGCTGCCTCACCTGCAACGGCGCTATTCTGCGCGAACAGCGTGTGCCTCGAGTACATGCCCTACCGCACGCATACCCGACTTGATCAGGCGATACTGGATAAGCCGACTTCTGATTCGGAAGCAGGCAGCAGCGGCCGTAGAGGTGGGAGGGCTAGCATGCTGGGTGGAGCCTCTGCAGCGGTGTCCGTAGAGCCCGGGGCTACATTAGGATCGCTCTTTATTCCACAGCCCAGGTCGGTGGCGTGGGGCGTCGGGGAAGACGTGGACGGTGATCGTAGCGGGAAGCAGGGGGGCACCAGCTACGCCGGCGACGACACCTCGCTCGACAGCTTGCTGGAAGAGCTGAACCCGTACGGCGATTCAGCCCCGATTTCCAGCAGTGATGACTCAGACGACTGAGGGCGGATAAGGAAAGGAGGAAAGTAGTGGAGTGCACCATTTGGGGGGGCTCGCGCCTCGCACCTTTAGCAGCTCCCTGTTCTTCCCACTGCCGGTCACGTTCCCACTCTCCGATGAATCGCTTTGACCATGTTGCATGGGGAAAATTTTCCTCGTTGGGGTGATTGGTAATGGAAGCTGCGGTGGTTGTGGCGGTGCTGATGGCAGGGCACAGGGAGCTGATTAGTCAATGTATACTGCTAGCAAGGCGCTGTTTCCCCTTGGGCCGCTTGATTTCCCCCCCCCCCCGCCCCTATCCCCTGCCCCTTTCCTATATGGATCGTGCGTAACGCACGCGCACACGTCGAGAGGGAAGGGGAGAGGAGGAAAGACGATACCCTCCACCCACCCCACCCTTCGCATGTGCATACGTGAGTGGGCGCCCTTTTTCCCCTTTGTTCTGGCGTGCTCCGTATCGCTGCTGTGGCGCCTACCGCCTACATGCGCGTGAGTGTTCGGAATTTCATTTTTCCTGCAGTGCCCTTCACAGCAGGCCTCTCCTCAACCACGCATAGATGTGCACGTGTGTGTGTGTGTGTGGTGTGACTCTCCCGCCTGCCCCTCCCATCTTGTCCAACTCCCCTACCGTTGCTGTAGTCGTGGTGTGCGCGGGTCGGCAGGGTGTTTGCTTGTTTCGCTTCCCCTTCGCTCTCTCTTGGTACGCACTACTCTTCCTCTCCTCTCTGTGTTTCTTCTCTCCATAAACACCTCGCCACATCGGCTCCTTTTCTCGTTTGCACGTGTGTGTGTGTGTGTATTGCCTCTCACTCCATTACGTCACGCGCGTACAACCGCATGCCTACATGCACGCACACGTGTAGGATTCTTAAACAAGCACCATCACCACAGCGTCTCTCTCATTCACGCCTCTCTTCCCTCTACGCGCCTCTTTCCTTTTCGTCGTCGCTTACGCCCACCCGAAACTACTCGATCGCAGCGCGTTACCGTCGTGCTTGACACCACCACCGTACCACCGCCTCTTTTTTACCCACCGACGCAAACGCCTGGGTCAACCCCCCCCTTCTCGCGTGAAGCAGATTGTGGCACGACAAGCACCTACCACCACCACCACCCCAAACCCTTTCATGGCCACACAGCACACTCACAACTCGCGACTGCTACTACACAACTACGACAAAGCGCTCACGTTACTAAGATTGCCTTTCTGTCTCTCCCTGCCTCCCTCTACACACGCACTCAGGCGTCACACCCATCACGCGGTCCTTTCTGTCGACGCCAAATTACTATTGCGACTCCCCTCCCTCCCTCTCTCCCCACCGCTTTCCTCGCTCGGCCTACCCACGCGCTCCTCCTCTCCCCTTATCTGCTCTATCGAGGCATCACAAACTTTGGCGCCACGTTTGGCCAGAAAGGCCACAGGCCATACCAGCCCACATACGCATGGGCGTGTGTGTGTGTGTGTGACTACCCACTTGCTTCTGTCCACGACCTCACTCTTCAATCCTTGACGACGCGCCCACCTTGTGTGCCAACTCCTCTCCCTGTTGGTGTCTTGGCAACACGTGCGTGTCTGTCAGCGCGCGCGGGTGCATAGTGCCCTCTGTTTTTAGTTGTCAAGGGTCTTGCACATCTCGGAGTTGATCCGCAAACGCCCTTCTCTGCACATTCCACCCCCTTCACCGCGTTCACCGCCATCAAGTCCCCTGCACACCACCCTGTCTCTGCGTCTACACCCTGGTGCGCGTTCAGTTGACTAGGAAGGCGAAACAACCTACCCCGCCCTCCTGTGTCACTCATTGTTCTTTTCCTTTGAACTCTTCCTCGGTACACACAAGTGTACGTACAACAGGTGAGGGGTGCTGAAGTGAGACTTTTCAAACCAATAGTATTACTCCCTCCCCTCACGTCCCCCCCCCTCTCCTCCTCCTCCTCTCTCTCTCACAGTACGTGCTGCAGCGAGAGAGCGTTACACGCGCAGGCAAGCGAAAGAAGAAGTCGGGACAGGATCAAGCACGGCTCACACCGCAGCGACACACACACACACACGCAGTCATCTGTGCTGTCGGCGGTGTCTTTCCGCTCGTCTTTGGCTTGTTTAGCATTGACTTCATTCACTTTGGTGGCTCTGCGTCGTTGTCTCCACCGACTGTTGTCGTTGCTGTATATATACACGCGTAGACACACAACAACAACAACAACAACAACAACAACCCTCCCCCTCCCCTCCCTCCCCTCTCTTTCGTTTTCCTCTTTTACCCTCCACCTCCTCTCCCGCGGCGCACCTTTGCTACTCTGTGTGGGTGGCGTAATCTTTGGGCTTATCTGCCGTATCGCGCCTAGCTGGTGGTGTGTGGTGTGTGTGTGCCTGTGAGGGAGAAAAAGAGGCCGTGTGTCGAGCCCGTGTTGTTATTGTGACGCTCCTCTTCTACCGCCTCTCCTCCTCGACGCTTTTTTACATCCCTATTCGTTGCTGTTGTTCCCTCTCCCCTCATTCTTTGTAGCTTCGGTCTCCACCTGGTCCTCCCTCCCTCCCCCCCCCCACACACACCACTCCACACCACCCCGCTGCTACTTAACAGCGCACGAGTTGCTTCTCTCTCTCTCTCTCCCTCGCCTTCTCCTCTGCGCGTCTTTTCCTCAGTTGTGTCAGGAACTTTTCTTTGCTATTCGTGCCGCTGGCTCGAATAACGCCCATCGAGGTCAGTTAAGCGAAGGAATTGAAGAGATAGAACGCGAGGAAGGCGCTGCCGGAAAAGGAGTACGCGCGCATCACACAGAGCTCTTCGTGAAGAGGAATCGAGCAGCGATCACACATAAAAGCCCGGCAACGCGTTTGTATAGCCAAGAAGCAATCACACGACAGCGCGTTGTGGCAAACTTTAGGGAGTCCGCGCAGCTGTTTGTATCACGTCTCTGTCTGTCTGTGTGCGTGTGTGTGTGTGTGTGTATGTGTGTGTGTGTAAGACTTAGGCATCATCAGCACCAGCAACTCCACCCACGCAGAGGACGACAAGACCCACAAACACCCCACCCCCTCACTCACTCACTCACTCACACTCTCACTCTCTTTCTGTGTGTGCACACGCGAAGAAACCAACAAATACACTAAAGGAGTGGCACGGGGTGTTGCCCATATTCCTCTTCTCGTGTACGACTCTCCTTCCTTCACCCCCCCCCCCTCCTCTCACCCCCTCTAACACACGAAAATCAAGACAACGAAACTCCTGCCGTGATTGGGCCACGCTGGTACCGCGGGTGCGCGTTACTTTCTTTTTTCAGTTCGTTTTGTAAGGTTGACCTTGGGAGCATCCTCACGTTCCTCAGAGTGTGTGGACTCGAGAGCGCTTCGCTTTCGCGTCTCTTCTCCCCCGGTTTCCCTTTCGCGAAGCACAGAGAAAGAGGAAAAACATCGAGACGCGCACCTTTACACGTGAACATACTGAGTGTTCGCGGGTGAGTGGGCGCGTAACTCATCCTTTCTCCTACCACTTACGTAACTTCCATTGTGTGGAGGAGTTGTTTGTTTCCTCACACACACACACGGGATGGCGTACCCGCCTCATTACCACGAACAACAGCAGCAGCGGTATTCGGAGCATGACGTGACAGCGCATGTCAGCCCACACCTCGCCGCTCTGGCGGAGGATGTGCATCGAATTACCGGTGACATCAGCAGGCCATTCCGCAAGGCGGAGTACACAATGGTGCTGCAGCAGTTTGACATGCTGATGGCCTCCTCCACCCTGGAGGTGGTCGCCACGATGGCGGTGGAGTGCCGCGAAGAGATGCGCGAGCTCGACTCGCTAGGGCACTCACTGAACGTCTTGGGTCCCGACTTCCTGACGTGGCGGCTGACAACCCCGCAGGGACGTGCGATCGGTGTCAATGGTAACTACAACCTTCCGAAGCCGCCCACAGTCTCCAACGATGCCTACCAGCTATACGTGCTGGAGCAGCGGATAGAGCATGCCTGGGGGGAGGTACTGCTGGCGGCGATGCGTCAGCTACCTGATGAGCAGGAGCACCACGATGAGATCGTGAACGACTTTGAGAGGCTGTTCGAGCGCTGCTCCGACTACTTGCGCGCGATGCTGCAGGACACCATAAGCACAGTGCACCTGCTGGACGTGACAGTGATGGACGCCACGGAGCTGCCAACGCAGTTTGTCGTCCATGCTGCACTAGTGAAGCACCCTCCCTCCAACGTCACCGCACTGGTAAAATTCATCCAGTACCTGAAGCAGCGAAGCATCCCGCTCTCGCTAGCCGCCGCCGAGCAGCTGGAGCGCATCTACCTACGCTTCATGAAGGGCAGCGCTGCCGCAGACGTGTTTGAGAGCGTCACCGCCGCCGGCGTCATCCCGCTCTCTGTGCGGCCGTTTGCGATGCTCTTCAATAACCTCACTGACGCGAACGCCGTGCTGGACGCGTATGACTTGATGCTTGACTACAGCATAGCTCCCGAGGCCTCCACGCTGCGCATCCTGTGCAAGCAGTCTCGTATGGAGTACGCAAAACTGCACTTTACAACGGTGCTCAAGAGCATGACAAACACCACTAGCACGTCTCACTCGCACTCGCCGCCGCCGTCGCCACCGCCACCGCACTCCCCGCTGGCGTCTGGGGGCGCTGTTGCGGTAGCTGCGCACACGAATGCCCCCACCATCACCACAGCATCGCGCCGGCGTGACGAGCGCTCGTACTTTGCGCAGCGCATCGAGTGGCTAGCGGAGCGCAAGCCCAAGGCCTCGCTCCTGGAGGCACTGAAGGTGTTGCACCGCGCCGAGGTGGAGGGAACATCACTGCAGGGGGACACGTACATCATGTCCGCTCTGCTTCGGCACTACTGCCGCAGCACAACCCCGCGCCGGCACTTGGTGTTGCCCTTCAGTGCATCCTTGGCATATCGACCTAGTCCTGTCTCCGATGACGTGCAGCTCACATCGGATGGGGAAACTGGTGGCAACTCCAAGGGACATCCTATGACGAACGCATTTGACTTCGACTTTGACCCCACCAAAGAAGAGCTGCTAGAGAAGGAGGGGAAGTGCACCATCATGGAGGAGCTAGAGGGGCCTTCAGGTGCACCGACGCGCTCCCGCGGTGGTGAGCCGGAGCCGGAGAAAGGCCGCCGTTCACGTCCGCCGCCGCGTGACCCGTACTTCGCGGACAGCTCCGAGGAGGGCACGTACATTCTCGAGGTGCTCAAGTCCTACGGATCCTACCCGGACAACAACGTGCTGCAGGCGCTCTCGGCTCAGTACGAAGGGCAGGTGCCGCACATGGAGATTGTCGCCAGCGTTGTTGAGGCCTTCTTCGAGGGCTGCATGGCCTCTCATGGCGCCATGACCCCCGTGGACTGCCGCTTCCTCCACGCGCTGGGCTACTACTACATCGACAACCGCTGGCGCGACCGGGCGCATCACCTGGTGCGGCGCGTACTGGAGATGTTCTACGCTTACTGTGTGACCTTCCGCGCCGACCTCGGCGGAACGGAGAAGTGGTTCTCCTACTTTGCCGTAATCATCGGCACCAAGACCGGTCCACTTGACCTCGGTATAGGCCTCTTCGCTGCGTCCATCGCGCTCTCTGACAAGACTGTGAACCCTAAAGTAGCAACGAAGCTGACAGCGAAGCGAGACTCGTCAGAGCACGTGATCGAGGTACTCTCGGAGCTGGAAAGGTGCGGGTGGGATTACCATCGAATCCTCTGCTGTGACGCACTCATGCTGGAGCCGCAGGAGCGAGCGAGCGCAGGGAAGGTCGAGAGCGCTGCTGGGGCGAACGGCGCTGGCGCACGCGACCATCGTCACGACCGAGGCACGAACGGCAGCGGTGCAGCAGGAGAGGAGCGCCTCGGCAAGGAGAGCATCTATACCTCAGCTGGCCAGGGTCCAAGCTCCTACAGCAACTCGCATCTGCTGTCGGCGCGCCCGAGCCTCGTTACGTACATGTACGTGGCGCTGCGTGACTTGGGGGTTGACAAGAAGACAGCCGACTGGCTGCGCGACAGGCTCAAGGCCGCACGGCAAGAGGTGTTGGCAACGAAGAGGGCTCGCTGAGGTTACCTCATGCGCGCCGTACAATTGTGTCGCTGGCTACAGCAGTGAGGGATGGTGGCGGACTTGAGGAAAGAGAAGAAAACCGTGAGCGAGAATGGGGAAGAGGGGCGGGGGGTACACGGGTGGCACACGCTGATGTGGTCGTGAATCGTTGTTACGCAGAGGAGCATAGGCAAACAGGAAGTGAGCGAAGTTTGTGAGAATGTCGTTTTGTACAGCCTCGGGCAGGGCTGTGCGTGACGACTACTTTGCGTCCTCCACCACCGCTTCCTCCACAAGACGGCTGAACAGCCCACGGTTTCTCGTTCGTTTTCTTCCTTGCGCAACGACCTTACCTTTCGCCGTCCACCATGGTCTTCACCGTTCCCGAAGGCTCTCGCTTTGGTGTTGTTCTTCTCGTTCCATTCATGTGTTAGTTGTCGTCGCCGCTTGCGATGTGTGATGTGTGTGTGTTGGCCATACGTTGGTGAGTGTGGCTGTGCTAAGTGAACGCCGCCTCACGCAATGTTGTGTTCTCTGTGAAAGGCGAGGCGGCCTTTCGTTTCCGCTCGTGGCAGGTGGCGGAGTTGGCTGCTGGAAAAGAATTAAACACACATTTTTTCCCCCTCTTTCGATTACCGCGAAGGTCGCTTCAGTCATGCAATCCGCTTCTCCGCGCTGTCATTGTTGTCACCTTCGTTGCTCACCTCTTCCCCACCACCACCACCACCGCCACTCTGTTGAGATGCTCTTGTGAGTCTTCGCTTCTTTGTGTATTGTTGAAGACGTTGCACATGTGCAGGCATACCCCCATATCCGTGTGCATGAAGGTGGGGCAGCTGCGACAGTTGGCACCGGTCGAAGTGTCGGGTTTCCGGCATATGCTCGCCCCACTCCCTCTCATCTTTGGCCTCGCTCTTGGACACCACACATTACCCCTTTTTGTTTTTTTTCTTGCATTTTTGCGCGCTGATGTCGCACAGCCCGTCGCGCATGCGCGTGGCGATGTTTACGCAGGCGTGCCGCGCTTCCCTCCCTTACACGCTCACCGCTGCCGTCCCCTCTGCCTTTTAATCGCTTCGCGGCTGCTACTGCGCAGGAGATGTCTGACCTATTTCCCTCGTGTCGCCTTGCCAACGACATGCTGACGCCAGGAGTGGAGAGACGGAGAAGGTGCGAGTGAAGGCAGAGCTTCAGTACAGACAGGGGGCTGAATGAGCGTGCTACGCATGCGTGTGTGTGTGTGTGTGTATCCTAAGAGAAATGGAAAGCCCCCCCGTGGGTCTGTGTGTGCATCGATGTGCGTGAGAATCATCAGGGGCTGTAGGCGTAGGCGGTCCCGGAAGGAGGAGGGGGTGGAGTTACGGACACTAATACCCGCACACGAAGTCACGTACAAGCGTGCAAGTGACTCAGCTGCACCACGATCTCACTACTCGTGCTAGTTTCCCCCACCCCTCTCCGTCAGCACACTTTCGGGCTGCCCTCTCACCACTCACCACAGAGAGAGAGAGACAAAGGTAAATACGCAGAGAGAAATTGAAAAAGACAGCATAAAAAGGGAAAAGGAAACGGATTGCTGAGGAGCCACGGAGAGCAGTGGATGAAGGGGGGAGTCTATACTATTGCTGAGGCTTTCGCACTTCGGCTTACTACCCTTCACACTGCCTCCTCTACATCGGCATCCGTCTCTTCCCCCCCCCCCCCGCTCTCTTCCTTCGCTCTTCTCCTTTTCGCCTTTCCTCAGGATTCATGCGCTCAAAGTGCAAGTTGGTACGCCATACGCGTAGTCTACATGAAAGCGGGTAAGAAAAGGGGGTGCGGTAAACACGCATGCGTCAAGGGATCCCCCCTGTCTCTTCCTCCTCTCTCCCTCACTCACACTCACCTCGTCCAATGGGTGTGTTAGTACGCCTCTGCTCTATGTTGCATTCAAGCCGCAAGGTGCAGAGAAGTGCTTATGTGGGTTGGACGGACTCAATTGCTCGCACCCACAAGAGACCAACCGCACTCGAGCTCCTTGTTCTTATCCTGGGGTCTCATGCCGACTGTATGTTGCACTGACGGTCTATCTCAATAACACTTCTAGAGCTCTTCTGTCTTCTCTTCCCCCCCCCTCCTCTATCCCTCTCTTCACGGGTGTTATGAGGAGAATTACCGCTGGCTTTCGTGTTTCCTCGCTTTGCTCTCTCCCCTTCACGTTCATTGCTGCTGCGTCGGCACTGCTGTTGATGGCCAATCCCGCTTCTCTCCACAGCGCAAACAGCAGTAGAGTACATACGCACAAACGCTTCAGCAGAAGGCCTCGCTCTCTCCTCTCCTCCACCTATTTACCTGCTAAGAAGGATTTGTACGCGCTGTCTTTTGGAGTGAAGACAAACAAGGGCTTAGAAGCTGCACGGGGTTGCTTGTGGCGGTGTGACGCCTCTCCTTCTCCCTCGCCACCGCTCCCTTTGGCACTTCTTGATCCATGTCCTCGTCACTTGTGGCCGTGTACGAGCAGGCATGCAAGAATGCCTCCGTGGCACCCAACTCGGCGCTATTCTGTTGCTTCGCCGCCACCAACCAAGCCATGCCACTTCAGGTGTTGTCTCTCAGCGCGAACCTTATCGGGCCGCGTGGGCTAGCGGCGCTGTTGCCTGTACTGCACGAGTGTCGGCTCACTTTGCACAGTGTCGACCTCAGTCACAACAACCTCGGCAACGGTGCGGTTCGTCAGCTAGTACTCTGTCTTTCGAACGGTGGCTTTGCCGCGCTGCGCCGACTCGAGCTGTGTGGCAACCCACTGACATATCAGGGTGGCAAGTGTCTTGTCCACTGGTGTGAGGGGCTGCAGACGGTGAGGCAAGCGCCCGGCACTCAGGGCGCCGGCATTGGTGAAGCGGACAGCGGCGGCACAGATACTTTCACTGCAGCCCGGCCATCGGACGCACTAGCGTCGCCGCGTTACGGCACAGAGTACTGGTGTGATGCGGTCGACGTCGACATCAACTACGTTGGCATCGAAGGCACCGCCATGTCGGAGTCGTTGCAGAGGGCTCTGCAGCACCGAATCGCTGCTGCCATTGCACGTCGTAAGGCACGTCGGCGGAGGGACAGCTCGCAGCCAAGGAGCCGTGGCCGCAACAGCAGCCACGCTCTCACCCGCAAGTCGGCTTCGGTGCCAAGCACTTCCGATGCGCCTGATTCTCAACCGCAGCTCTTGATGGATGCCGAGAGTACTAAGGTGAGCACCCCGGATGTCCTCCCGATCATGGCTGAGGTGCGCCCGTCCGCGCTGAGCCTGGAAGACTTGCCTAAGGACGACGACGACAAACAGCAGCAGAATGACAGCATGACAGTCGCAGTTGCCGCCACAGACACTCGTGAGGCAGGCATTCCCGGCTTTCTTCAGGATGATACAGATGTGAATGTTCTTCACACGCCTGCTGACGATGACGTCAGCGGTGCGGCGGCCGCTGTGACAGGACCTGTCGTCCTGGATGACTTCCGACCCCTTCACCCCACCCGGAATGTCGTCATCAGCGCTGACGGTGCTGCCGGCTCGCCTTTGGCTGCTGACGCAGACCTCCAGCAGCGGTCGCTGGAAAGACACCGTCGATCGCGCTCCGCGGCAAAACCGCTGCCCTTTCAGAGCCCCTCCCCGAGTGAGGGCAACGGAACTGGTGCCCGGCGCGCTGTCTCGAGTGTGTCCCAGGCGTCGTTGCCGTCCACGCCTTTGCCCTCCTCGGAGGCCTTCGCGCTGTACCCAATGGAGCCGTCCGCATCGCAGCAGCAGCAAGAAGTGGGGCAGCGCCTTTCTCCTCCTCCGCTCAAGACCGCCTCGAACATCCTCGATGAGCTGGGGCTTGAGGCTGAGGCTGAGGCAGCTGGCAGTGCTGGTGCTACGGGATATGATTCCGATGCGTTGCCTATGTGGCTCGAGGAGATGTAGTACGCTGTGAAATGCGCCGACGGACTACACACGCGTCTAACCTGGACCGGGGTTGTCTCCGGCATCGTGAGGTGGTGCGGCTTTTCTGTCGACTATCGCCTTCGGCGCACTTTAGTGCCGTCTTTTCCTTTGCACTTTATACCTCTGCCACCCCCGTGTCAGATCATGTGTGCCTGCGGACGAGGGCCACCGTTGCTATGCCGTGCCCAGTCCACCAATGCCCCCTCTTGGCAGCAAGCCGTAGCTGTGCTTGCATTACCCTCTCCCACCCTCGCCAGGCCTCTCGCTCGCTCACTTTTGCACCTCCTCCTCCTCTTCTGCTTGCTGTTGGTGTTGCCCTTCATGTAAAATCTACCCTGGCACATTGTAGGCCCCCTTTCCTTCTTTCCCATGTACAGCGCTACCACAGCGGCGAATACCAATGCAGCGCCTGTTCACGTTTGCTTCCGCTTGGCGTGCATATCCGTGTCTATGCCTGTGCCCGTGTGTTTTGCTCTTCCTCTGTGTGTGTGTGTGTGTGTGTGTCTTCCATCCTCACACGCGCACACACATGCATATGCACCTCTGTCCCCCGTTGCTGTCGTCGCTCACTCTCCCTCACGCTGCACCCGTCCTCTCTTCGCACATTGTGCGGGCGTTGTGTGGGTGATGAAGACTGCCGTGACAAGAGGCACCAAATGTGAGAAGCTCATCAAAGACGAGCGAACAAAAAGGGCGGGATTTAAAGTTCGATCTTCTTCAGCTGTGGGCGCATGCGCTTTTTATGTGTATGTCATGGTTGTCAGCTCCAAGGGAGACGCAGTCGTCGTCGACCCCGTGCATGTGCGGCTTCCTCCGCTCCTTTCACCCCTCATGCACTCTCTCGCTGGCTCTGCTTCTCACTCCTCTTCTCGCCCTCCGTGCATTTCTTAACACTCCCCCACAAACACTCCTACATATATATATATATGTGTGTGTGTGGCTGGGTGTGTGTACAGGTCCCCAGGCCTACTACCCTACTCACCTGAGCAGAAGCGGGACTGCGCCGTTTTGTATTTCTCCGCCCCCACCCCATCCACCTCACCCACCCCTTTCTTTCAGCCTCCTGAGTTCGCCTCTTCTGCTATCCTAAGGGCGGATAAGCGCAATCATCACTATACGGAACCGTCCTCCCCTCCCTCCCCTCTCTCCCGCCTTGCGTCCCCACACATCCGAGACTCACGCACGCCTGCATCCACGCCAACGCAGCCTCCGTAAACAGCCACATATTTTCACACAGTCATCTGTTCTGCTTGCTGCTGCACCACCACTGCACGAGCGGTACCACAAGTCCCCCACCTACACACACGGCTCGTACTCCTCTTCGTTCATTCCACTCTATTCGTTTATACAAGTGAAGGGAGAAAAATGAGCGCAGCTGCTGACCATCGAAGCATGGCAACAAAACTCCAGCAACCGAACGCCCCCGTTGTGGCGGCGGATGCAACTACCGCCGCCGCAACCGTGGAGGGCAAGGCTTTCTGCCTCAGTGGTACTCCTGGCGATACCCCTTTCGCGGACACCAGTCTGACGTCCGTCATGAAAGTGCCTGTCCCCTTCATGTCTTCCAATGACGGCCTTTCCGAGGACACCGTCAAGTACATCAAGGATAACAACATTGGGCAGTTGATGGAGTACGTCCTGCGTGGCATCATCACCGAAAAACCAGCCAAACCGCTTCGCTATGTACATGAATTGACGGCCTCGTCGCTGCCGCCGCGGCTGGCCCTGGCTGGACCGCCGGCAAGCGGTAAGGGCACGCAAGCAGGTTACATCTGCTCCTACTACAAGCGTACCACTGGCAAGAAGCCAGTCCATGTCTCATCGGGCGATCTTCTGCGCGCCGAAGTGGCTGAGGGCACCCACCTGGGCAAAATTGCCGAGGACTACATGCAGCGCGGCGAACTCGTTCCGGATAGCCTCATCATCAGCATTATCCGCGGCCGACTGACAAAAGAGGACGCAGTGATGAACGGGTGGCTACTGGACGGTTTCCCGCGCAACCGCTCTCAGGCGATTGCGCTGGACGCGGCAGGCTTGACCCCCCGCATCCTCATGGTACTTGACACCCCGGATGAAGTTTTATTCGAGCGCGTCGAAGGTCGTCGCACCGACCCGCTCACCGGCACCATCTACCACCTCAAGTACAACCCGCCTCCTGAGGACGACACAGCGCTGCTTGAACGACTGCAGCACCGCGACGATGACACCCGCGAGGTGCTTGGCCCTCGCCTAGATGGGTACCATTCAATGGTGAACGACCTACTGGACTACTACGGATCCATCATGTATCACGTTGACGCGAACCGGCCGATGTCAGTCATCACGAAGGACATCACCGAGTACCTCCAAAATCACGATATCATGTAGACGAGCCACAGAAAAAAGGGGGAAAAGGAGGAAGAAAAGCCGTCGCGGAGGGGTGAGGGGAGGGGAGAAGGCGAACACGGAAGCGAAGCGCCGCATATTGCGCATTCCGATTTTCTCCTGCTGGGGCTGCTAAGCCGAATAAAAAGAGCGAGAGAGGGGGAGCGAGGCCCCCTATTCTCCACCACACCCCCGTCTACACACACGCACACACATGTGCAGACAAACACGCGTTTGTATGGGTGTGCCGCCTACCCGTTTTTTTGAGTGCCGCTGCTGTTGCCGATGGTAGTGCCTTGTCCCCTCCCCCTGTGATTCTCGAGATGGATGGACATGTGTCTGTCTTCGGGATCTGTGTGTGTGTGTGTGTGCGTCTCTCCCTCTCTCGCTCTATTTTTCCTCACTCGCTCCTCTCGTCATGCTGAGGTAGGTCTGTTTATTACTGACTTCAGTCGTTATCGTGCGCATCACGGCATTTGTATTCCTCTTGCTTCTCTTCCACGCCCCTCGCTATGATTGCGTCTCTCCCCCTCTGTGTGTGTGTGTGGGTGGGTGTCGTCTCCACACTGCCGACGTGAAGCCGCCAGGTGTATGGGGTAGGTCGGGTAGAGAAGAGGATAGTCGAGGGAGGGGAACGACATGGCACGCCCCTCACCGGTACAAGGAGACAAGCAAAGTGCAAGCAGAAAGCTCGACCCCGTGTCGCTCTTCTCCTCCTCCCCTCTACTCCCCTTCTTCCTTGTTCAGTGTACACACATCTGAAGGCATGTAGGCATGTCTGTTCGTGTATGGGATCGGCCGGAGAACGAAAGGGCGTCCTCAGCGAGGAGTGGCGGGAGGAGGCGAGATACAGAAGGGTGGCGCTGGAGATCTGACTTGAGTCTGGAGATGAGCGGCAGGAGAGGGAACAATGGAAAAGAGGCGAGGGGGGCATTCGTGCACCGTACGTGCTACTCTAGTGATCATCTCTCCCCTCTCCCCCCTTCTCGAACCACGCGGCCAACACCATCTGCGACGTTCATTTGCAGACCCCATCGAAGTTACCCCCTCCCCCTTTCCCCCTCCCTCCCGCTCTGCATGCGTGCGATGGGCGATGCAAATATGTCTGTGTGTTTCACCACCTTTTTTTACCAGTTTTACCCTTGTTTTGTTTTTGGTTTCATCTTCATGTTGATCTCACTCACTTCAGCCTGGTATCCTGAACCCCCCTACTCCCCCAGGGTGGGTAGGGAAGCCAAGCTGCCCTCCTACCCCTTCCCAATACCGAGTCACCTCCGGTGGTGACACGCTCGAGCTCCTATGGCGTCGGGGATGTCAGAGCGATTTGCCACTACGGCTGTTGGCGGCTAGGCCCTGCATGGCGTGGTATTGGAGCGACCTGCGACAGTGAGCCCGCCTGTGCCATCCATGTGATGGGCAGAGTGCCAGCGTGACTCGAGCGCATCCCAGGCGGCCATCGAAGGGAGTGGGTGGGTATAGTTCGAGACAGATGTCCTTCTCAGCTGACTGGGTCAGCGCACTGCTGTACTGCATGTCTCTGCGGCTGCTTCGCACCACGTGATGGGGGGCCTGTCACTGGCCCAGGGGGGAGTAGTAGCACAGAAATTAACTGATGTTCCATGATAGAGTGGACACGTGAGAAGGAAACACAAAGACTATCCCTGCGCGCCACTATCCCTCCCTCCCTCTCTCTCTCTTGCTGTATCGCCATATATGGGCTGCAGCACGTTTTCCTTCGCATTCTTCATTGTTGTTTATCCTTGATTCTCCTCCCGCCTCCTGTTCTCGCTGCTCCGCGCTCTCGCGCTTGAACGTGTTTGTGGAAGAGGGAGAGGGGGGGATGTGTTGACGAGTGCGAGCCCCGCGCTGTACAGGCGCCCGTTCTTCTCTCGACTATGTATATGCCGTTTGTTTGTTTGGTTTTCCTTTTCATTCACCTTCATGTATCGAGCCGTAGGCTGTTGTTGGCTCGTGCACTCTTATCTTAGCCGTGTGGCTCCGGACACAAACACGCACGCACGCACGTACAAACATCGAGCAACGTGTCCACATGACCAACAAGCAGTGATAGAGACGGGTCAGGGTGCGTGCGCCACGGTCAGGCACGGCTCATCTGCTCGCGCTCCACTTATGAGACTCCTGCACCGCGGAACACAAGGCAATGTGGCTGAGGCACGCAATGCGGGAAAGGGGCGTATGATGCGCCGTTGGGCGTGTAGATGAAGGGCCAGAGAAGATGCGCGAGAGAGAGTGTGTGTGTGTGAGTAACACAGAACTACACGTCTGTGTGGCTGTATGGGTGCATGGCTGCCCCTGCGCATTTCCTTGCTTCCCCTTCCTTCTGCCCCTGTCCTCACTGTGCGCTCTGCATGTAACCCCGTCTCTATAATTGCCCATTCGTTTCCCTCTTCCCCAATCGGCTTTTCCTCTCCCTCTTCTTCACAGTCTCCTCCGTCTCTCTCTTCCTCGTGTACACTCGTCTGGGTGTATACCTGCCCCTCGTCCCACCCCAACGCAGCTCGCACACACACACACACCCTTGCCCACTACCACTACCACTCCTTCACTCTTCTCCTGCATTGCTTTCCACATTACTTCACCCGAGCGAGGTTTTGTGTGTGTGTGTGTGTGTTCGGGTGTGTGGTGTGGCGCCTCTTTCAGGGGCACCCTCTCCCGCTCCCTTCCACTTTCCTTTCATTCTTTTCCCATCCACACTTTGCTGAGTGCTGCTTTAGTCAGCAAAGTAGAAGTCTGCGTCCCGTGACTGAATAGAGTCTTTGTGTGGGTGTTTGGGTGCGTGCGTGGGTGTATTTGTGCGTGTGTGCGCGCACATTGCGAGCGTGACATCGCGTTTTCCTTTAGTACCAGCACACAAGTTCAAGCAGGGCCTTTTAACAAACCATGAACTATCGCTCCACTTTTCGGGCAGAGTCGCCCCCATACCAGCAGTTGTACAAGATGCACAGCGAGTCTACCCCGCGCTCCCCGAGCTCCGTCACCCCCAAGGCCAATAACTGTTCCCTCACTGCGGTGTCAGGTGCGCAGTCGACACACAGCAATAGTCCTTGGATGCCGGTCACTGCCACCAGCGCGCACTCGAAGGGGGGTCGTGCGGACGATATGGTATATGTGGCGGATGTGAACCCCACATACTCTGTGCCGGGGGCGGTGCGCTGCATCGCTCCTGTGAACGACCGCATCATGTGGACAGCCGAGTACAGCGGAACACTCTGCATCCGTGCCCTGCCCAAGGCCACCCCGCTGAAGGAGCTGGCGGGCCGCAAGGACTCCTACTGCATCTCTCTCCTGTATCTCCCGGCCGAGGACGTGGTGTGGGCCGGGTTCCAGGACGGTTACCTGCATGTGTACAGCGCCAAGTATATGACCCTGCTCAAGGAAGTGATGGCGCACAATGGCGGTCTGAACTGTATGGTCGAGGTTGAGGGGGCCGTCTTCACCGGCGGCGCAAACTGGAAAGTGTGCCAGTGGGTCCCTGCCGAGGACAACGCCCAGCTCCAACGCATCCTGCACGGCCACAGCGGCGGCGTCCGCTGCCTCAGCGTGTACAACGGCCCCACGGGTGCTGTCGTCTTCTCCGGCAGCGACGACGGGACGGTGCGAGCGTGGGACCCGTACGAGTCGCCGCCTGGCCAGCAGAACTCCGAGGCCAACATCCATACCTTTACCGGACACAGCCGCGCGGTCCTGGCGCTGGCAGTCGTGCCGCACGCGAACCAGCTATGGTCCGCCGGCGAGGACATGACGGTGCGTGTCTGGGACATGCGCTCGCTATCGTGCCTCACGGTCTGCCGAAGCAGCCACACCGCGCCGGTCTCCAACTTGATGGTGGTGGAGTCACGCGTGTGGTCCGCTGACAAACATGGCCACATTCTGGTCTGGGACATCGCAACGCGGTCGCTGCTGCAGGATCTCGCGGTGCGCTTACCGGATTGGGGCCGCAGCCAGAGTATGGTACTCGCGATGCAGAAGGTGCAGTCGATCACGGCGTACAAGGTGTGGACTGCCTCCTCTAGTGGTGTTATGCAGTGCTGGAACGCCGAGACGGCGCCGATTATCTTCGACAACATGCACGTCTCGGCTGGCGTGCCCAAAAACCCCAACGCAGTGCTGGCAGCTCACCAGACCATTACCGCTAGCAACGGGCACTGTGAAACAGCAGTGGCGGCAACACCGGCAAGCGGTAACCCGGCGGACGCTGTGAGCAACTCTGCCCTGGCCATGGCGCCGTTCAGCAATGACCGAGACGTGTACATCAACCGTGACAGAGATAGCTTACCAATACCGGCCCCCTTACCGCGGGTTGAGGATTACATCCGCAGCCTGCAGGAAGAGTTGGAGGCAACGAAGCGAGACGCCAAGCTCAACTACGAGACGTACCGCATGGAAGCTCAGTGCGAGATCGAGACGCAGCAGCTGCTCGCCCAAGAAAACGACCACCTGCGCGGCCTCATCCGCGAGCTCGAGAGGCGCGCCGACGAGCCACACGAAGAATTGGGTGCGCCGGTACCGGCCTCGCACGGTGCTGCCTCCTACCATCTGATGAATGACGAGTTGGGGCGCCTTCAAAGCGTGCTCATCGACACGCAGGCTCAGCTGGAAGAAGCTCTGGAGCGGCAGCGCGAGCTCGAGGCCGAGCTGGACCAGCACAAGGCTGCGTCGTTCTCTCGGCAGACGTCGAGCATCTCCAGGCTGCCGAGCGCAGCCGACTACGTGCACGGCGACAGCCACTATGACTCTGGCCCGCATAGCACGGCCCTCGGCGGGGCAGTGAACCACAGCGCGAACGTGTTCAGTGCGATTCTCTCCACATCCGGCCACAGCGACGGAGATAGCGCGAGCGTCGCAGGCGTGCCAGTCGAGCGCACGCGCCTCTCTCGCCGGTTCAAAGGCGGGAACTGGCGGTACATTATGGAGGAGAAGCCCCATGAGCTGCGCAGCACCTTCATCGCGGACTGCTGTGCGGGCCTCGGCGTGGCACCAACGCAGCTGAAGCGAGTGGACCTAAGCCTCGGCAGCCTTCTCGCCGAAGTCGAGGTGGTACACCCCGCAAGCGTGCCGGCAGCGGAGCTAGAGCGGCGCATGCAGACCTACCGCTTCCCTGCCCTAATGCGACTCCACACGGACGCCTTCACGGCAGACAAAACGGTCCCCGACACTGCAGCTGCTACAATCAAGGACCTTCAGCGGCAACTGGCTATGGCGCAGCAGCAGCGCCCTGCCGAATCGTCGCCGGAGCCACAGCATCCCAATAGCAGCAACAACAGCGGCGACAGTGACAGTAGGCTCAGCGCCTCGGAGCGGCAGCGGCTGAAGGATCAGAATGACACCCTCCGCAATACCCTGCAGCGTCAGATCAAGCTTATCAGTGACCTCAAGAATGAGATGGCGGAGAAGGATGCCACGCTGGCCGATATACGTGTGCATCTGCGGGACGCGGAGGAGAGGCTGCAGGAGGCTCAGCAACAGCAGCAGGACAAAACATTAAGTGATTCACGGCATCTTGCTCACGAATCGAGCGGGACCCACACACAGGATTACAGTCCAGAGCCCCCACTCGTTGACGACCTTTTGGCGCCGGAAATGACTGCCGTCGCGGGGCGGGCGCAATTACTCCCAACAACGTGCGCCGCCGGCGAGGACGAAGACCATGAGGCACTCAAACGTTATCTGCAGGAGCAGCTCAAGCCAATGATAGCGCGCTTGAAACGCGCTCGCGGCGAGCTGCAGTTCGACAATGGGAATCTGCGGAAAAGAGTGGAGGAGCTCACTGCTCAGGTGCAGCAGCAGCAGCAGCAGCTGGAGGCGGAGTATCAAAAGAAAGCGCCGACGACCCTTGAGGCGCCAGCGCAATCCGCGATTGCTAGCCGGGCCTCAGAAGAGGAAGTGCAGAACCTCCGTGATGATCACACAGCGCTGAACAATTACCTCCACGAGCAGCTCAAGCCGATGATCTCGCGTTTGAAGCGCGAGCAGGGTGAACTGCAGTTGGACCTTTTGCGTGCCCGGGGGGACTGGCAGAAGGCGTGCAGCATGTTTGACGAGGCCGCCGCGGCGCTGAAGGAGGAATGCGTGCGCGAGGAGAAGATGGGCGAGGCGATGGAGGCACTGCAGAAAGCACTGGAAGCAGAGCAGCTGAAGAGCCAGGCAGCGAACCGAGAGGCTGCAGCCGCGGGTGACTGGGACGACACTGATGCTGCGATCCCGGCGACGCGTCGGGTTTTTGAACGACGTTCAGGGCGACCTACGCAACCGGCGCGGCTGTGTGGCAGTGACAGCCATATCACCGACTCCGCGGCGCCGTGCAACGACGACACCGAGAAGGACTCACTGGATCGACTCATCGCGCTCAACCTAGATCTCTCTGTCCGCCTGGCAGATGCGGAGACGGTGATTACGCAGTTGCAAGACTCTCTGGCTTGCTCTTCCAGCCAGCTGGCTGAGCAGCGCAGTGAGACGCAGCGGCTGTTGGGCAAGATCCAGCAGTACCAGCAGAGCGGGGTGCGGCCACTCGATCTGGACGCAGTGAACCGGTGCGCCAGTATCGATGACATTGTTAGCAGCGCATCCCCGTCCATGTCACCATCGCGGAATCAGCTGTAACGACGGAGGTTGCGTGTGCTCGCGCAACCCCCCCCTTCCGTGCCTTCTCTTTCCTTCTGTGCTGTGGGTCTGTGCCGGGTGTAGCTTCTTCCCATCTCTTTTTTTCCCCCATATTCCGAGAGCGTGCTGGCTCGGCACCCCCACCCCCCTCTCTTCCTTCTGCGTCGCCATCATGCGTCTGAGTCACTCATCTACAGTTGTGTGTGTGTGTGCGTGTGTGGCACTCATTGCTGCTTCCTGAATTAGGGACTGGATGATGTTTGCTGCGCTTCTGCTGCTCTCATAGTTGTCGTTGACGTGGCGCTCTTCCTCCTCATCTGTGGATCGTTGATGTATCACCTCTTTTCTCTGCATAGGCCTGCATGTGTGTGTGCGTGTGTGTGTGTGTGTGTGTGGTGGTTTCTGTGTGGACACACATACTCGCCGATACGGAGTATCCTCCTCCTCCTCCGCTCCCCCCACCCCTCCCTCCCTCCCTCCCTCCTCTCTCTTCGTCTACCGCCATCATGATAGCCTATCATCATAAGCTGCATTGCCTCGTTTCTTTCCTTTGCCTCCGCTGCTCTCTCTCTCTCTCGTTCCTGCACGGCATGGCCCTCTCTCTCTCCTCTCTCTCCCTCTCTCTGCCTTCTTTATTATTTTTCATGATCGTCGTGTGAGGACTCATTCCCTCCTCCAGGGCGTAGTTGTCTGTCTCGACAAGCCCCACGTGTGGGTGTGTGGTGTCAACTAACGTCCTCCGCTGCCACCGGCAGCGATGCCCAAGCACCACCCCTCCCCTTTGCGAAAAACTTCAACGAGGGAAGCGACTGTTGTGTCGCACAAGCGTGGAGGCGGCTGTGTTGTGGCGTGCGGGAGAAGCTACGAAATGGCGCAGCACCACCGGCGGACGAGGGAGGGAGGGAAGGTGCTGACCAAACCCCTTGGCTCGCTCTCCTGTTCGTTTGCCTACACGGTGGGGAGCTTTGCACGCACCACAGTCTGCAGTACCACGTAAAGGTCAAAGGGGAAAAAGAACAACGCAGGCACACTCGACAAAGCGCCTCAGGAAGGAGAGGAAAAAACAGAAGGAATGTTGTGGCTCGTACACGGCGCCTAACCAGGAGGAGAGAGAGAGAGAGAAAGCGGCCGTGGTGACGGGATGTGTGCGGGGGGGGTACAGTGTGGGGGCAACCGTGCGCAGAGATAAGGAGCAACAGTGCTTGTCATCTGCCGTCGTCTTCTCTTCTACCAAATCCCTCCTTTTCTCCGTACACCTTTCTCTCAGCGCGAAACAGGCTTGCTCGATGACGCCATGTTACTCGTCGTGAAGCTGCACGCGCACACCTTGCACGGTGCATGCGTGTTGGTGTTGTGTGCATATCAGCTCTCCGTAACCTTCTCATACCCAACTCATTTGTGTGGTGCCCCTCTCCTCCTCCTCCTACTGTGCTGGCCACGCATGTGTTTCTCTTTTATCTCGCGGCATGCCGACGCTCTTCATTTACCAACCACCACTGTCACCCTCATATCTCGAGCACCCACCCACACACACACAGACACACATGCACATAGAACCTTCAAGCACAGGCACCTCCATCAGCATCGGTATTCTTGCTAACAAAGGACCCCACCCCACCCCTGCCTCTTTCATCCTCTTCCCTCGGCTTGGTAGTTCTTGGGTTCTGTAGAGATCCCTCCTCTTCGCCCCCCCCTTTCTGTTCGCCGCCGCTGCGGGCGGTTGGCTTGTTTGTGTTGCTCATATTTGCTGGCTGCTTTGGCCTTCTTTGGCGCTTCGCCCTTTTGTTTTTCTGCGTGGAGAAGCGTCCTCGAGCCCATCAAGTCACACGCACTCACACACACACACACGGGGACCCATGTCGGTACGTTCAAGCGTACACGTGCCCCTTTGAGAGAACCTTTCAAGTATGCCGCTGCTTGCAAAGCAGACGAATGAGTCGTTGACGCTGCCGCCGGCAGGTATAGCGGAACCCACAGCTCTCGGTATCTCGCAAGTCGCTCAACGGTAGGCCGAAATGTGCCTCCTCCTCAGGGCACCGCAGCAGCACCAGCGCCGGTGACAAGGCCTGCGGCCGACATGCGCCTCCTTTAGCCCTGCAATGTGATAACCGTCTGCGACCTCAACGTCATCCCTGGGCGCTTTGATGGGGACAGTCGTGCTACTCTGCCGTGGCCCTGGATGGTACAGCATGGATGGGAAAGAAGAGCAACGTCATTGTCATCCACCTTGCACCCAGCTGGGATAGAGGTGCACCGCATCGAGCCCATTGCCCGCAGCCACTGTACTATTCAGGGAGAACGTCAGAAACCGCATGTGACCGGGCGGCGCCGTTGGAGTCGCCCGCGTCTTTGATCACGCAACCTAGAAGGTGTTGCGTGAGTCGACGCAACCACACAGCTGACGTATACGCGATGTGCTCCGACTGGAAGCTGCATCAGTAGCTGACAGCAGATGTGCACTGCGGTTGCCTGTACTATGGTCACCGCAGTGCACAGTGCACAGCTTCACCACGTGCACAGATCAGGAGAGCGACCGCCGCTACGTCGTGTCTGGCAGGGACGATGAGACAGTGAAGGTGTGGATGTTGTCAGCGGCAAAGACGAGCGGAACCTGAAAGCGAGGCGGCGGCTCCGTCGCCACGCTGGGAGGGGTGGTTTCGCTGTGTCCTGAGCTCACTGGTGCCAGAGAACACGGTGGTGCTGTGGGTCAGTAGCGAGAACTCAGCGATCTGCGTGTTGGACCTCTACTCGATTGCCGTTGCCTCCGTCATCATGGTGCGCCGTGCGCCGCTCTCGACTCTGGAGAAGGTGGCAGAGATGGTGTAGGTTGACAACAAGGACGGCGTAATCGCCATCACGAACGGCTTCTCCATGGATATTGTCTACCAGGCCTCGCAGCCGCCGGGAAGCAGCGCTTGTCGCACGCGAGTCAGCTCTGCACTCAGCAGCGTAGCCAGCGACCACTGAGCTCTCTGCGGCGGGGGCCTCAACGTAGACGATGTGAACGACAGCGGCGGCATCCCTCTCGGCCGTGCGTCTGAGTCCATCCGCAAGGATCACACAGTCAAGACACAGAAGGAAGTGCAGCTGCGGCAGGCGGTGCTTGCGAAAGAACTGAGAAACAGCACCGCCTGCTGCGCGCGGAGCCGGAGACGATGAACAAGAACCCGGGGCCCATTGCTGCGGAGGACGCCAAGAAGGTGTCCAGGCAGACGGAGTCACTCGCAATGCTCAACGCGTAAACTGAGGCGAACACTATAGAGCGGTATGGCGGTTCAGCTCAAGGACGGAAAAGCTGGTCGAGGTGTCCCCGCAACTAGAGCTGATGAAGGCGCGGAACGAGGTCATGCCCGGCTGTCGTGACCAAGTTCAAGAAGATGGTGCCTACGTAAGAGCGAAGATAAGAGGAGGGTGGGGGAAAGGGGGCTTTGTGACAACCGCATGTAGGGGTGCATGTGAGTGTGTGTATTCTGTTAGCTTCTCAGATGCTAACGACGTCACCTCTCCTCCCCCCCCCCTACCCTCCATGTCACCCTCACTATACGCACGCACACATCGCATGTCGATGGCTCACTCTCACAAGATGAGGAGGGCAGTGGGAGAGAGATGGGGAAGAAGTCGGAGAGGAAGTGCCATTGTTTGCGTGTGGTTTCGCCGCCCTACCGTTGTTGACTCACTGGCCCACGCCACCCCCTTACCTTGCACTTTACCGTTCATCCCCCCCCCGCCCCTTCTTGCTCCCTCTCCTCGCATACGCACTTCGCTTTTCTGTGCTCTCTGGGCGTATCTACTTTTCCTCTGCTGTCCTCTATTATATGAGCTCACGCCTCTCTCTGTGTCACACACACACATGCACAGTGATGGTTAGTGTGGTCGGATGCCGACTGATGTGATGTATCGCCTCCGGAAGAACCCTTCGCCTCACGCTGTGACTCCCTCGCCTCGCACTCGATCTGTCTTCTTGTCTGTCCTCCTCCTCTCTTTTCTCTTTCGGTCTTGGGGGCGACACGCCATCGCACTCATCAACGTCACTGCACTGCTTGTAATCATTGCGTTTGGGGTCTCGACCTCTCCGTGCCTCCTGGTATAAAAGGGAGAGTCCACGATAACGCACATTCCCCACCACACCCGCGCAGAGGGCTAGCAAGCAAGAAAATCGACCGCACACATTCGTCTGCTCCGGCATTGCTGGGCCCTTTCTCTCCATACCCCAGCGCGCACGCGTACACAACAGGCGCATTACTCTTTGGTGGGTTTGTTTGCTTCTTCTCTTCTGCTGGAATGCCGATTGTGTGTCACGTCAGTACTTTGGAAAGGTGCATTCGTTCGCTAGTCGTGATTGCTCTTTTCCGCTGCTCTCGCGTTGTCGGCCATCCTATCGGCGAGTCTTCCTCTGTCCCCTGTTAGCACATGGTTTAGGCTCGGTTGGGCGGTGTACCTCATGCATGCGTAGGTATATTTAGTTATATATACCCACCACACACCACACACACCGCTGTACCTCCCACCCTCTCTTCTTCCTAGATTGTTTTCTACTCTCGTTCTCGTTCTCGCACTATTGTTCGTTTGTACATCCACACCCAAGCAGGCGCAGTTATACCCTCTTTGTGTTGCCCATGCTGGTACGCTAGCTGAATTCCACCATCACCACCATCCATCCACCACCACCACCACCATCCATCCATCCATAGATACTTCTTCTCTATCAATAGAAGTCGATATAGAACGGAAAGAGTCATCGCTACGGCACACGCGCGGCTTGCTGCGTGACCACACTGATGGAGAACCGCAAGCTGAAGCGCTATGACTCAGCCCCGCTGCCCTCCGGCTCCTCTGCGGCGGCCAAGGCGGGAGCAGCGCATGCCTCGAATATTCCTCGGCCGCACGCGGCGCAGTCGAGATCTCCGCACACACCACCCACCGCACCACGGCCGATCAGTGACGCTGCGTCTGCATCAACCTCATCCGTCCCCTACGAGAAGCAACTCGAGGACTACTACAAGCGCATGGAAGAGGATAACCAACGTCTCGTGAAGCTCTACGAGGAGCGCACCTCCGACATCGCAGCGCTACGCGTGCTGGCGCAGGAGCGAAAGTACAAGGATGCTGTCTTTACCTCAATGGAAGCAAAGACGGCCTCGATGGACGCTTTCTTGAAGGAACTCATGAGCTTAACCTGCACTGGCCGAAGCTTGCGCATCCGTAAGGACGCTAACAGCACTCAAAGTACTGCGGCAAAGCCGTCCACGGCGCGGACACCACCGACAGTCGTCTCGATGGATGAGGTGCGTGACGCTGTGCAGAAGCAGCAGCACGCCCTCGAGGCGGCGCAGAAGAACGGGGAGGAGCAGAGGCTGGTGATTCAGGCACTGGAGAACGAAGTGGCCTCGTTGAAGCAAAAGGGGAGGTCCCCCTCGACGCGTTTGCAGGCGCAGAAGCGCTGCTTGACGAAGCCGGGTAACGCCACCGCTGACGAAGACTGCTGTCTGCCTGGCACCGCGAAGGCACTGCGTGATGCGCAGCGCAGGATTCGCGAGCTGGAGCGTCAGCTAACTAGCACCAGGTGTGAGGCCAAGAACGCTGCGGCTGCTGTGGCAAGCCTGCAACAGCAGTGCACTGTTCACCTGCAGGCGCTGAAGTGCCGCGATGACGAGCTCGCAGCAATGCGGAACGTCCTTGACTCCAAGGAACAGCTGATCTCGACCCTCGAATCAGAGCTGAGAAAGCAGCGGAGTACCTCAGATGTGCTGCAGATAGAGCAGGAGCGCACATCACAACATGACGACCACTGCGGTCGCCCCAACTCTGCGCCGGCTGTAGCTCGCCACCGCAGTGGTGGTGACGAGGCGAGCAGTGGCCGCCTTGTCGTGACCCACCACTACCACCTGTTCGGCGGTCAGGCCTTTGTGGACAGCCACAGTTTCTCGCCTGAGTCCTTCAAGGACGCTTTCCTGCGCTCCGTCTCTACGCTGCTGAAAGTCCCATACGGCTACCTCAGGAGTGTCGAGGTACGTACCCACTCTGAGGCGGTCAGCGTCGAGTTCGACGTCCGTCACTCAGCATGCATCCGAGAAGACGAGATCAACTTCTCTCTTCTCAGCCATGGCTACCCGGAGCTGGCCACGTTTCTTGACAAGACCAAGGCGGAGCTGGCAACTCGCAAGCCGCTTGACTGCAATGCTGTGCGCGTCAAGGAGTTGGAGGCGACACTGGCGGAGAGGGTGGCCGAGGTGGACAACCTGCGCCGCGCCATGCGCTCTCTCGAAGCTTCGCTCCACCGCCGCGATGCCGACCGCGAGGTGTTGGACACGGACATAGATGCTGCACTTTGCGAAACCGAACTTACTGTGAAGGAGGTGTACGAGGCGCTGCAGGCGATGCAGCAGGAGGCACAGGATTTGCAGAAAGCGCTCGCTGTGAAGACCTCGCAGCTGCGCGTGTTGGAGCGGGCGAAGGCTGTCGCGCTGGATGCCGCGACGGCCGCGGAAGAGCAGCTCAAGACGGACCGGGCGACTCATCACGAACAGCTCGCCACGGCACAGGCAGCGGTCGAGCAAGCGCGGGAAGCAGCGATGCAGGAAGCGCTACAGCGCCACACCAATGAAAAGGTGGAGCTGCTGATGAATACGTTCCACTTTGATATGGCACTACCCACGGCCTCGGCGCAGCGCACTGTGAGTCACTTACTGAAAGAGGCTCAGCGGACTCGCGTGCTGCAGGCACTGCTTCTCTGCCATGCCGCACGGACTGCGGGCGCCGTGCCGGTAGTGGCCAAAAAGTGCTCGTTGGGTGACGATGCCGCCACGCTGAAGGTCACCGTGGAATTGGCCTTTTACGCGAGCAAGAAGGACGCCGATGCTGTCAAGACGGATATCACCAAGAAGCTCAGCGAGGACTCTTGTAGTGCAGTTTATGAGTATGTGCGAATGCTCAGCGATGCATCCAAGCGAGAGGCCGAAACCGTGGCGGATGCGCAGAGAGCTGTCAGCGAGGCAGAGCAGCGCGCTACAGCCGCCATTGCCGCCATGCAAGCAGAGACGCAGCAGACGCAAAACACGCAGCGTGCTGCCACGTCAAAGCAGCTGCGCGAGATCCACGCACGCGTGAGCAGCATCCTGCCAGGTGGCTCTGCTGATGTGAAAAGCATCTTAGAACGCATTGACCAGCTCGCGTTGCGTCTGGCAACGGCTGAGTCGACAACACACCGTCTTGAGGAGGACAGCCATCGTGCAGCCCAGCGCTTCATGGATGCGCAACAGGAGCGCGAGCAACTGCAACAGACTCTGAGTAACCTGACGGGACACTGCACCGAGTTGCGCATCGCCAAGGAACAGCTCACTGCGCGTGTGGCCGCAGCAGAAAGCCAGCTTCGTAATCAGCAGGTGAGCGCCGCGGAGTCGGAAAGCGCTCTCGTGGAGAAGGTGAGGCACCTTGAGGCATCCTTGCGCGCCAAGGCGGACGCCACGGACTCCGAAAGAGACCGCTTGCTGGAGGAACACAGGACTGCCGCGACGCTGGCGGCGGCTCGGCTGGCTGAGGTCGAGGAAGCCCTGGCCATCAAGGAGACGGCACTAACGCAGCTGCAGTCTACGACTGCATCCTCTGGCTCCGGCGCCGCCTCCAGTGGTTCGGTCGAGGAGACAGCGCTGCGTGAAGCGCTGCGGCTGGCAAAGCAAGAGCGTACGGCGCTGGCACGTCAGGTGAGGGAGATGGACATGGACATGAACGACTTGTCGAACATCCAAGCCGCCATGCAGCGTGAGCTGGAGGTGACGCAGCAGGAGCTGCGAGCCAAGAAGCACGACTTTGATCTTCTGGTAAAGCAGCTCATCCGGATGGAAGAGAAAGAGAAGAAGTGGACTTCCGACCATCCTGCTTCGCCGGTGTCGCCGAAGAAGCAGGACGAAGACACCGAGCTTGACGACGTTGCCCGGGAGTCCCTCATCGTCTTGACAAACAGCAACATAATCCTCCAGCAGTGCCTGCGCCGCCTGCAGTGTACCACGGCCGCGATGGGAATGGCGGCGAGCCTCTCGTCGAGTAGCGCTACCGATGGCACTGATGCCGTGGCGGGGACGGCAGCCGGACGTGGCGGCGAGAGGGACGGCGTTAGAATCGGTGACGACAGCAGCGGAACGCGACGCAGCGGGCATCGGAAGAGCGCCCTTGGGGCCACGGTGTCGCGCACCGCCATGAATCACCAGAAGCTGTCGGCACAGCTAGCAGACATGCTGCTACGGGTGCTGCAGGAGGTGGAGACCTCGATGTCTTCGGGGACCGCGAGCAGGAGTTGTGGCCGTCGTGGGCCTGCGACTGCAACGGCGGCGGTGGCTGACGCAGCGGCGACGAATCTGAGGGTGGCCACGCAAAGGCGCTCTGCGAAGCATTCGCCGATGAGTATACACTTCTCGCGCACGGCATCCACCCCAGCGGCAATCGGCTCAGAAAAGTGTGGCCAGACCTTCAACGGCAGTTTCACCAGTCCGCGGGACGCTGCCATCGCTTCGCGCAACAACACACCGAAACGGGGCACGGTCAGCGATGCGGCGTTGAGCACCGTGGTCACCGGCTCAGGTGGAAAAGCGATCATGGACGCAGCGCCGCGCCTGGACTTCCATCGTCAAGGGAGCTCACGCACGTATACCCGTAGCAACACGGCCACCTCAGTGCCCGTGAACGCCGATAGTGCTGAATTGCTGCCAGTTGCTGCCGCCAGCGACTCTGCTTCGCCCGATGCCAACTTCGACAGTAGCGGGGCCGCCACTCGAGGCAGCGGAGGCGAGCGAAAGGAAGAGAAAGGCAAGGAAGAGCTGCCACGTGGTGTGAGCGGCAGCGGGGGCGCAGCAACCGCGGGTGGCGCCCTCAACAACGCGTCACCAACGAAGGCGCCGCCCACCATTCGCCGCAATGAGGCACCGACGGCCACCACTAAGGCGAACCCCTTGCGTCGCACCAACGCCACTGCCACTACCAGCGGTGGTTCGGCCATAGGGACCAGCTTTGTGCACACAGGATGTGGCTATCGCCGCCTGCCAATGGTGACGGAGTCGAACGCACCCACCACATCGCTAGCGAAGCGAACCCGTCCGCCACAAGTGTGACCGAAACTGCGGGGCCTCGCCTCGGATACCGTTTCATCTCACGAATAGAGCGAGTGGTGCGACTAGACCCCGCGAGCTCCGTCCCACCTCCTTCCCCCCACCTCTCAGCTGTACCTTGTATGTCAGTAAGGCTGTGTGTGTGTGTGTATTGTGCTGCCGTGGCATTTTTCTTTGTTTCTTCGTAGATCTCATATTGGCGGCCTCCCTCCCTCCCCGCGCGCTTCACTCCTCGCATGTCCTCTCTCTCTCTCCGGCATGGATGTCGGTGAGCTCACATGGCTCTCTACCTATCTCGTGAGGTGAGAAAGCGAGCGAAAAGGAAATGTCATGGGCAGCAGCCTGGTGAGCGAAGGAACGCAAGGGGAGAGGAGGAGGGAGGCGGGTAGCGAACGCGGCAGCAGCCACGTCTGTCTGTCTGCCTGTCTGTCTGTGGGTATTCTTTCCCCCTCTGTTCTGCCCCCTCTATCACTTTTGTATTCTCCCGGTTTTTCGTCATCGGCGCTCATCGAGATTGAAGTCGAAGCACCGCCCCAACGAACTGCACAACACCGCGCACACAGCACAGGGCGAGGCGTGGGTCGATGCAAAGAGGGTGCGTCCTGCATGCTGCAGACGCTCCAAGGGCAATGTGGTCTTAGAGTATCGGCATCCCAAAATGACTTCATCCCCACCCCACCCCCTCTGCTTGCAGTGGATGCGAGAATGTGAGTGTCAGTGTGTGTGGAGGGAGGGGGGGGTGCTTTGGATATTCCGCTACCAAGGCGCTTCCGATTCTGTTCAACCCTCTTGAGTCTCATCGTCGCCGTGGCGGACGCATGACGCACGTGCTCTATTTTCTACTCACCGCTCTCAGCCTTATTCGGTGCCTTGGTCGGTGCTACCCATCCTGTTGGCACTTGTCCTTTCTGTTTTTTGCTTTTGCCTCTCCTCCTCCTCCTCCTTCTCCCACCCCACCCCACCCCGGTACAACCGAGGCGCACACCGACAGGCACACACACGTTTACATCGTAGAAGCCACTACCACAGCAAAGTAGAAGTCGCTGCTCTCTCGCTTTGGGTTGTCGTTTCAGTGTTTTTTTTTTCCCTGCTGGGCTTGGCCTGCGGACTCTCCTCATTACACACACGCGCACGCACGCCCTTCAGCATTTAGCCCCCCTCCCCTCCCCTACTTGCATACAAACGAGTGTAGGCACACCTTCCTCCATAGACATAATCGCTCCCCCCACCCCCACTCCCACCCCGGCCAGCTCATAGACAACCCGCTGTTATTTCCCCCTCTCCAGTTATCATTGCGTGCACCTGTTCACTTACACACGCACACACACACACACACACCGTTATCTCACTCAATACACCCCACATACAAAACGGCAGACACGATGTTCCGCGGTCGTATAGAGCTCATCATCGGCCCGATGTTCGCCGGCAAGACAACAGAGCTGATGCGCCGCGTCAAACGCGAGATCCACGCTCGTCACAGCTGCTTTGTCATCAAGTACTCCAAGGACACTCGCTACGATGAGCACAACGTCGCCTCGCATGACCAGCTGATGCTACGGGCGCAGGCAGCCGTCTCGCAGCTGAAGGAGGTTCAGGACACGTGGCAGAGGTTCGACGTACTGGCGATTGACGAGGGCCAGTTCTTCTCGGACCTGGTAGACTTCTGCAACACCGCTGCTGACGCAGGCAAGGTCGTCATGGTGTCGGCCCTCGATGGCGATTACCGGCGCAAACCGTTTGGGCAGATCTGCGAGCTCGTCCCGTATTGCGAGGCGGTGGATAAGCTAACGGCGGTGTGCATGATGTGCCACGAGCAGCCAGCCTGCTTTACTCGGCGCACCGTCAAGGTGGAGCAGCAGGAGCTCATTGGTGGCGCTGACATGTACATTGCCACCTGCCGCGAGTGCTACACGAAGCAGCAGCTGCCTTCGATTGATGAAATGCGGACGCAGCAGATGGCCATCAAGGAGGTCGAGAAGCGCTACCTCAGCATAGCAGAGAAGGCGAACCCCAGTCCCCAGACACCCGAGAAGCCGGCCGGCGGGTGGGGCACTAAGAGCAAGGTCGCGACGTTGACGACGGTGACAATGGAGGGTGCGGCTGCGTCTGGGGCGTCGACTAACATGAAAGCGAGTCGGGACCTGGACGAGATGACGGACTTCGTCACTGACCCGTCCAAGTACCAACGCCTGGAGCCTGCATGCACAGCGCTAGCCGGGTCCTCAGAGTAACCAAGCGGTGCGCAGGTCTACTTGCCCCCCCCCCCCACCCCCACCCCCACACACCAAAAAAAAAGAGGGGCCATTTCGCCTTTCATGAGCATCGCGTAGAAGGAAAGCAACACGTCTGGTGCTGCAGCCGCTGCCCTCCCCCTCTCTTCCACTCTCACGCCCTCGCTCACGTCAAGCCAGTTGACAACTCTGCACTGGCGACAGGACGTGGCGAAGTCGAGACGGACCGCCAAAAAGGGGGACAGGAGGGAAGGGAACAGTAGAGCCGTGAGGGCGGGAGACGAGGGGCTGCGGCAGTGCCGAGTTAATCGACAAGTCTGTACTGTGTTGTGCCGCTGCGCTTGTCGTCGTCGTCGTCACCGCAGTCCTCGAACGATTGTACTGTTCACAAGTGCGAGACTGCCGTGAGGCACAGGGAGCAGGAGACAGCTGTTGCGGGGAAGAGGGGGGTGGGGAGACACTTGATTGAAATGTATAAGCCTGTGTCTGCGTACCAGCCCTCTCGCTCCCATTATGCGTGGGATACCGTCATCGGGGGCAGAGGGGCGATCTTCTTTAGACACACGCACTACACGCACAGCGCTGTGTGCTCCTTGTCTTTGTTGAGCTTCAGGGATTATGCAAGACGATTCTTTCCTGTGCCGCGGGACCAGCCCCAACCCCCTCCCTTCACGCTTCTTTCTCCCTCTCTCTCCCCCCCCCACCTCCGACTCATTTCGGCTCGACCACAGAGACCGTGAGCCTTTTCTGCTTCGCGATCAGCTCTCCCACACTTGTGTCTGTGCGCGCCCGCGCCTCCACCCACCCTCGCGCACCCGACGAAGCCTAGCAAGCTGGCGAGCGCGAGGGGGGAGGTAGGGAAGGGAAGGGAAGAGAGAGGCGGCGTATGCGATGGTGTGCCTGTATGTCTGTGTGTTGCCCAGGCTCTTTTTTTGTCGTTTCGTGGTGGTGGTGGTGGAGAGGGAGGGGGCCGGGGGCTGGCACAGATGGGGTGAGGTTCATGGGAAGAAAGCTTTTCCCGGTACCCCTCGTACTGCTCAACTCGGTCTCTGGCATATCAACGACAGCAGCCAGGCGTACACCGCAACGTACAGGTGAAGCAACGATAAAAGAAAGCGACGGAGGAAGACGGTGGTGCCCCGCATGTTAGACTCGTTGGCTGATGCCCATGTGGCCTTATGGAGGGGAGGGGGAATGCACACCGTCTCTTGATGGGTTGTGAATGGCACATCTTTCTGCCATGCGCACCGTGGGGAGGGAGAGAGAGAGAGGGAGGGAAGGCGGCACACACCGGGAACAAAGTATCAGCGCCTCTCTGTCTCCCTCTCTCTCTCTTTATCCCTCTTCGCCCTTCAGTGCAATCTAAGCCTCAAGTGCGCGCATGTGCACATGCGAGAGGAAGTGCTGAAGAAGATTATGAATGGTGATGAGTGTGCCACGACATTCGTTCGGTGAACAGAGTAGCTGGGCTGCGTACTCGCCGCATGCCGGCGCCTTGAGACACAAGCGTACCCTCACCCCATCTCTCCCTTTCTGCGATCCTCTGACCACATGACCGTCGACCCTTTTCCCTTCTTCACCCCTCATCGCCACCCACCACCGACCAACTAAGAATACGAGTTCGTCTTCACCTATGTGTAACGAGGCAATTGTGTGACGCCACGACGCCGCCTCCGTCACCCCTACCCGTGCTTTACAGTCCCCCTTGCCCCCGGATTTCCTCTATATGTCACACATCGGTTGTGCCAGCCATGCGCGCCGCACCGCCGTCCGTCTTCCGCTGGCGAGCATCTGCCCTGCACTGTCAGGGGTGTCGACCCGTGTCCCCTCCTCCTGCATATTCGCACCCCATCACTGGCAGCACCGAGCGTTTCCTGCAATGTCCACGACCGCATGTTTGCTGAAGACGAAGACGAAGACGAAGCGCCTCTCAAAGGCGACGCAGCAGACGCCCGCCACGTCCACCCCGTCGCCCCCGTCGCTCAACACGCCCCATTCCCCGCGGCTCATCCCGGCGACCACCTCCAGAATAAAAGGTGCGGCACCACCACCAGCAGCCGCTGCTGCGTCCTCTACAACAGACTCGACACCCTCTTCGTTATCGAACGCCAATTTAGCCGCCACGGCGCCACCCCCAGCACCGCCTCCACCCGTGGCCGCTCACGACGCAGAACGGCCGCGCCGTTCCTACGCACCGACAAGTGCAGCTATCAGCGAGCAGCTCGCCTCACTGCGACGGGAGCTGCTTGAAACGCGGATGCAGCTGGCCAAAGCAGAGGAAACCAACGCGGGGCTCTACGAGGGCGTGCTCGCACGGCTCGCCGAGACAGACCGAGCGGCTCTCCTCACCGCGTCGAGCCTCCGCTACACCGGCATGGCGCTGCGAGCCGCGCACGACAACTTAGAAGTGGAGCTACGGCGTCTTCTCACGATAGGTCTAACGGCGGAGGAAGTAGACGCAGCGGCCATCGAGGCAGGCGCGCGACAGTATGTGCGGCAGAACATTGGTTACCACACCGAGCACGTTGCGGTGGAGCCGCCCGCCGTGCCGGACATGGCAAGAGGAATGGAGAGGAACGAGCGCAGAGACGCGCTGAGCGGCTTCGCAAAGTCACCGCAGTGAGAATCAACCATAGTGATCCCGCGAAGGACCACAACGAAAAACGAAGGTGTGGAGCAGGAGCGTCTCTTTCATCTGTGGAGGACGAGCACTGCAGCAAGGTGGGTCAGGGGATGAGAGAGCTCACTGATCTCTTCCCCTCTGTCTCACCAACCCCCCTCTCCTTCTCTGCAGTTCTGATGGCGCCCATTCCCACGGCTAAGAGTGTCCGCTGCACAAGGAGGTACGATTCGAGGGGTGGCCCCTCTTCTCCCGCCTCCCCTCGTCACTCCCCCCCCCCTCCTCCACACACACACACGCATACCTATGCGCAAACGCATACTCGCACGACTGCCCCGACCCATTTTCGATGTTGCGCTCACTCTTGTGCTGCGTGTGCGGGTTGTTCTCCCTCCCTCCCCCCTGCCCTCCTCTCTCACCTTTCTCTGCCTCGGCTACACTGCACCGTCAAGGACACAAGCGCAAGTACACACTCACGCGCTGTCGGGGGGAGGGGAGGGGTGATTTCTTCAACGCACTGAGGTGTGGTGAGGATGTCTTGAGAGCGTGCGACTGTAGACTCGTGTGCAGTATTACCCGGCAGGCATGTGGCTCAGCACACTTGCGGCAATTTGGGTATGTGGGGGAGGAGGAGGATATGCCAGCCCTTCTTATTTTCTCAACTACATATCTCCTTTCTCTCTCTCCGTGTTACTGTCTCCCTCTACCAGGGTCAGAGCGCAGCGGAACAAACACTCGCCTATCCCACCACACGCACACACACGTATAGATACACATCCATAGACGATCTACTGTTTTTTTTTTCAGGTCCTTCTCAGTGCCGTGTGCGCACCCCACCCCCCACCCCGACACGTGCCATCAGTGTCAGTGCAGCATCAGCCGTGGCTCGCAGTCAGACCTTCTGTCGCTTTGCTCTGTCTTCCCTCACGGCTCATCATTGCCTCATAGCGAGTACCCACTCCTGCCCCTCTATCACCATGGCGGCTGCTTCGATACGCATGCTGAAGCCGAAGATGACGATGAGCGCTGTCCAGGGAAAAATCTCCGTCTTTGCCGAGGATGGCGAGCGCATCGGTCAGTGGGGCGGCACGGAGTGCTTCCTCTCGCGCCAAAGCGGCCTCGGGCCGTGCCTCGTCGTCCGCTCTAGCCGACACAAGAAACATGAGGGCACATTCTTCCAACTGGTACGGCTGCAGAAGGTTGTGTCGACACGCGTGGCGCAAGGACGCTTGACTGTAATGGTGTCGCACGAGAAGCGGCAGTGCAGCGTGTTTATCGACACGACCGGGGACTTAGATGAGCTGCGCATGATGGCTGGCGTACTGCAGGACAAGGCGCTGTGGAAGGACATAGAGCGGAACGTGGCGAGCAGAAGCCGAAAGGGTCTGCAGCGTGACGAGAAAGGGAACGGTGGCGGTCGAGGCAGTGCAGAGTTGCGGGACCCCAGCCTTGCACAGCTGTCGGGCCGCGGCGCGGACGAGGATGACGACTACGACAGCTATCTCGAAGAGACGAACGAGGCTCATCATGACAACAACAAAACTGCTGCCAGAGCAGCAGAGCGGGGCTCATCTGCTGCGACTTTGACGGCGGCATCCCCGATGCCCCTGATCTCGTCGCAGTCCTCAGTGCCCCAGAGGAGTACGGCGGTAACCGGCAGCAGCAGCAGTAACAGCGACTCTATCACTTCAGTGACGGCGGCCCAGCAGCAGCGGCTAACCTGGACGAGCGAACAACAACGTGCGGTGCAGCTTGTGCGCTCTGGCCACAACGTCTTTGTGAGCGGTGCTGCCGGTACGGGCAAGACAGAATGGCTGCTTCACGTCCTGCAACACGTCCTACCTCGCATACGGCTGCACCGTGGTGCGAAGACCGAGGCAGCTCTGAGAGCTGAAGAAGAGGAACCGGAAAACGCGGCGGACACCGGGCGAGTCGCAGTGACGGCCGCCACCGGCATCGCAGCGCGACTCATCGGCGGCAAAACAGTACACGCTTTCGCTGGCATCGGCCGCGGCGAGGGTGACCTAGACGCGATCGTGCAGCGCGTGCAGTGCAAGCCAGATGCTGTGCGAGCATGGCAGCGGTGCGAGGTGCTCGTTATTGATGAGATCAGCATGCTCTCCTCGCACACATTCGCCATGCTCGATCGCATCGCACGCGTGCTGCGTGCCACGTTGGCGCCCTCTGCCTCCTCGCAGCGGCGGCAGCATACAGACAACGCGGCACTGCCGTTCGGTGGTATTCAGCTGCTGGTGGTTGGTGACTTCCTGCAACTGCCACCGGTGTCACGTGGCGCCGGCGAGGAGTTGCAGCCTGCCTTCATGACTACTGCGTGGCGTGACTGTGGTTTTCAGACAATTCTCTTCACCAAGGACTACCGTCACGCCGAGGACCCGCGGTTTGCTGAGTGCTGCGCGGCGGTGCGGCGCGGCGAATGCACGCCGCTCGTGCGCGAGGTGCTGGAGGGGTGTTTGGGCCGCACACTGGAGGAGCGCTTCGGCGTCGAGGCGACCATGTTGCTCGCGCGTCGCAAAGACGTGGACCGCTACAACGCACAGCGGCTGGGGCAGCTGGAGTCGATGCAGTTCCAGCGCTACGCCTCCGAGGACTACGCCGCTATCCCTGGCGCCGACATCGACAGCGAGGTGTCGCTGCCCGCTGTGTTAACCTTGAAGGTGGGTGCGCAGGTGGTGCTCCTCGCATCCCTGCCGAACATGTCACACCTGTCTAACGGCGATATTGGTCTCGTCGTGGGCTTCGTCGCACAGATGCGTGGTCCTGCGTTGCCACTCGTCCGCTTCTCCACTGGTGTAGAGGCCGTCGTGCCTGTCATTACGATGGAGGTGCACGGGCGAGACGGTCGACTTACCCTATCCAGGCGTCAAGTGCCGCTGCAGTTGGCCTGGGCACTGACGGTGCACCGAGTACAGGGCATGACGATGCCTATGATACGCCTGGCGCTGGACAAGTCCTTCTTCGAGGCAGGGCAGGCGTACGTGGCGCTGTCGCGAGTGCGCAAAGCGGAGGACTTGAGTTTGACAGCACTGGACCTGGATGTCGTGCTGGCGCATGGGTCGACGGAGGCGCGAGACTTCTACGGACTGAGCGCAGCCACATCGGCACCGTCCTCGCATACCGGCATGATGAAGGCTAGCATCCCTCCTCTGGTCGACTCTGCGCTGTTGCTACGAAGCGATACCGCGCGCGCGGAAGGGCCACTAGACGCAGGTGGCGTCTTTGGCGACGGTGTACCTCTCAGCCTGGCGGACGTGGAGGGCAGCAGCAGCAGCGTTAGTGCCCCCTTGAAGCATCCCAAAACAGAGAAGGTGTAGGCTCTACCCCAAAGCAAAGCGCGGGTGGTTTGCGTGGCCAGGTAGGTGTTAAGGCGAAAGGGACACACATGTATGACATTGCCCCCCGCAGCGGCGGTAAAGCAAGCGACGGAGGAAGCCTGAGCGTTTGGCCATATACGAGCCGAGTAGGAGAGACTAGCACAGTGCTTCATCCTTGTATTGGAGAAGGGAGATGTTAGCCAATGCGATGGAACACCAGTGAGAGGGGGGAAGTGCAGTGGCCTTCTCAAGCACATGCATGCTCTAGTTGTCTTACTCGCGCATGTATACACAGCAGAGAACTGAGGACGAAGACATCTACGAAAAAAAGGTGGGAAAATGTCCCATGAAGGCTCAACTGCTGCCCCCATCATCCCCCCCCCTCCTCCTCCTCCCCTCTCCTCCTCCGACTGATTTCACTCCTGTGCACATCAACACACACACACACACACGCACACACATGTGGGGGTCTCATCAGCTAGCTGCACATCAATCCGCTTGACTCTGCGACACAGCGTTTGCTGCTGTGTAGGCCCAGCCCACCCTGGTTGTGTGGCTCTGCGCGCGGCTGTCAGTGTTTATCTGCGTCTTGTGTGCCCCCCTCCCCTCCTCCTCCTCCCTAACCCTCGCGTTTGGCCTCCCTTTGCTTCGTGTGTCGAGCCATGCCGCAGGACAAGCGCCTGATTGTCACCAAGGCGGTGCTGTATAAGCTGCAGCGCGTCTGCGCAGAGGAGGGAAGCCGTAGCAGCGGTGGCGCAGACCAGGAAGGCATCTATCTCGAGTTCATCCTGCCTTTCGTCATCACCACGCAGTGCCCGCAGCTGGTGCGTGGCCACCGCTTCCACTTGCCACATCGCGTGTACGCCGCCAATGGGCGAACCACATGCCTGATCGTCCCCAAGGTCATCTCGCATGACTGCGGTAAAATCAACAAGCGGCACGGCTACTACGACGCGGTGGTGACGGCCGAAGCAATCTGCAAGCGTGGCGACGCCGAGGCAATGAAGAGGGCACTCCGCGTCGCGGCCACGTTCAGCCATTTCGTAGTGGATTCCCGCATAGAGGCGAAGCTGCCGAACGCCATCACGGAATCGGTGAAGGCTAGCGTCTCCTCAGCAGCTGCGACTTTCAGTTCCGCACCTAACTCGGCAGTGCGCTGCCCGCACAAGATGATAACGCCGCTGGACGGCCTCGACGAGCGCGAGACGCTGAGCTTCCGTCTCTCGCAAGGCTCCACCGCAGGGCTGGTGGAATGGCATAAACAGGGTCAACTCCTCTTCCGCGTCGGTCACGGCGGCATGACGGCCGGTGCGGTGTGCGAGAACGCAAAGGCGTTTGTCGTCTCACTCAAGAAGGAGTTTCCGACGGTGTGGAAGTACATTCAAGAGTTTTCGCTGGTGTCGAACCGAACAGAGCGAATCCGTTTCATGGAGGTGCACATCGCCAAGTGAGGGGGGAAGGTGACGCGAGCAGCATCGTTGAGTGCACGGTTTCGGAAAGATCGCCGCTGGGGTACAGTGGAGCAAGTGGGGGGAGGGGGGGTAGCAGCTGATGCTACCTTTTTCTTGCGACACGCTCTCCGACCTCTTCGCCGCACTCTTCGCTCCCCCCCCCTCCTCCTCCTCTTTTCCCTCACCTCAATCGCGGATTTCCCTCCTGTATCTCCTCCGCTCGTCACCTGGTGTACTCACGCGGGGTCTGTAAGAAGAACAGAGCAAATAAAGGCGCCGCCAAAGATGCTTAATATGGGTGCTGTACACGTGCATGAAAATGACCTCCAATGAACCGCATCGATGCTTCACACGCACACAGGTCTGTGCGTGTGTGTCTGTGTGTGTGTGTGTGTGTGTGTGTGTGTGTGTGTGTTAGCGCCTGTCTCTGCACTCCCAAGGCACGCGAGACATCACGCGCTCTCAGCAAGTAACGCGTCTGCATGGGATGGTGTGCCCATTGAATAGAGGAAGCCTGCAGACCTGCGCAGCGCTCTCTAGCCTGGGAGGTACATGTCTGTGCTTCTACGCGCCGGCGCTACCGCGCGCGTGATGTATTACGACGCACACCTATTGCCTCAGTACCTTAAACTCCTCCCTCCTACAATGGACCCACTCCCCATTTGTGTCGCCATCTCATCTCTTGCCCCCGACGGTTATCCGTCACGCACGCACTAAAGCCAGACGCGCTCTCGTCACCACCACTGTCACCCTACTCAAGAACTCCTTCCCCGCAGACGAGTGTGCACGCGCGATAAGAGTGGGCATTGTGTATACCCCTCTTTGTCTCTCGCTCCTCCCCGGCCCCCTCCTCGCTCACGTGCGTGCGTGCGTGTTTGCCGGTGTGACGGTGTGCCAACCTTCGTTTATCTTCAAAGGCCGCCGCATCTCTTACCGCCCCCATCTCGTCGCTCACCCCGCACCCACTCACCCCTCCCCCCCCCCCACTCCTTCAGCTCGCTGTTTTCTCTGCTACTTTTGCTTTTTGTTATAGTGGCGTCGGAGCCTCTGCGTGTGCGAGCCGTGTCTCCCTACGCCTCGCCCTCTGCTCTCTCTCTCCCCCTCCCACCACCACCACCACCCTCTTCCCCCTCATCCTCTCGCGGTTGATTTCGCCGCATCCCCATATCGCGGACGAGGGGGAAGAGGGTGGGGGGGCTGTGCCAAGGCGAGAGGGAAGAGGAGGCCAACCGCACCTGCCGTACACGCACACACACACACACACTTTACCACCCGCAGTCACCAGGCATCACTCTTGTTCCTGGCGCGACATTTTTCTCGCATTCGTAGCTCCACAGGCCTGTGCCCATCTTCCCCTTTCCTCGCGTTGGCTTTGGCCCTCTTGTGGTGTGTATCTGTGCACCTCTCCTGAGTATCCGCGCCTTGGCTCTGGTAGATGTTGCTGCGCCTTCCTCTTGATGCCCCTCAAGTCCAGTTGTGCTCGGTTGGTGCGAGGAAGAAAGACGGATTCGTTTGGAAGTGGAGCGGGGTATTAGCGCGCCGCGTTGGGGGGAGGGAGGGAGGCGAGACCTTGCGCTGATGAAG